>NC_056737.1:303207906-303273187 GCF_019279795.1 Protopterus annectens
TTTCAGTTGCCTGATTATGATTTTATTTTTCATTTTGTTCTTTACTCTTTGTAGGTTTTAAGACTAATGTTAAATTTGTTATTTAGGAGATCAGTATAAATGAGGGTAGTTGTTTGTGGAAAGTATGAATTTCAGTATATTAAAATTTTACATATATTTATTTTTTCTTCTTTTCTTAGCTTAATAGGGGCTGCTACAATGGTTTTAGAGTAGAGATTCTGATTGGTTGTGGAGTTGATTATGATGCTCATGTCACTTTTATAAATACGATGACATGCACAGGATGTGTACAAGTAAAAATATGTATTTCTTGAAATGAAATGCATGAATTCATTACACTATAATATGCAAGTATGTCATGATGAAATAAATAAAGAAACAACCATGCATACACATACACATATATTCATTTCCATTACCCACTTTTTTATTTCAGGAACATGGGAGAACCAGAGACAATACTGCAAGCAGCAGACATAAGGCAGGGACCCTTCTAGATGTAAAAAATGTCAATCCACTATGATGTGCACACACACACTCACGCACACGCACACATGCACGCACACGCACACATGCATGCACACACACACACACACACACACACACACACACACACACACACACACACACACACACACACACACACACACACTCTATCAGTCTCATTCTCACTTCATGCACATCTAAAGGGAGGTTGGAGCAGCAGCAATTCATACTGGTATGTCATTGGAATGTGGGTGGAAACCAGAAACTCCAGTGAAAACTAATGTCGACAGAAGGAAATCATGCAGAGTTTGACAGAAAGCACACCAGTCTATCAAACAAATATGAAAACTAAGAGCTGAGGGGCAGTGCTTACCTCTGCATTAGTGTGTTGCCACAGCCAGCTGTTGCCTTCTTTACTGTAAATAACTGAAAAAGAATCTTATATAAGGAAGCTGCATTCCAAAACTCCTATGTAATTCTTTTAAATTATATTCCATTGCAGATCCTTAGTTTACAATATTTTTTCTTTGGTGTTGAAAGATAACTAGTTATAAAACATTTAAGTAGTATTCAACTCAGGTTATCCTGTAAAAATAGATCTGAAAATCATTTAATGATAAGATGAAACTATTCCCTGTTTAGAAAACAAAATTCACTGATGTGCTTGGGCTGGTATCATTCACACTCTCACTAATAACATGATAACAACATAGTTAAAGTCATGTGAAAGCTGTAACATGTCTTTTCACTAGGCCATTAAAGCAAGCACCCTGAAGGTGAAAATGTGAGGGTCTACAAAGACAGCTTTTCCTTGCCTGTTAAAATGTTTTTAATAAAAACACATTAAATTCCTAAAACAGTTGGAATCTAGATCTATTTCCTGTTTCCTAGGGTAGGTAAACATTCTAAGTTGGAACCTGAGAACTGTGGGTTTAGAAGTATTTCCAGAAGATGGATAGTGTAGCTTTGCAACACTTCAAGTTTTCCATACAAGAATACATTTTGGTGAAAGAGCTTAAAATGTTTAATGAGTTAAAGAGTTATCTCTAACTACCATCTTATCAACTTCACACATATGACTTTAAAGCCACTGTTTTCAAAAAAGATTTCTGCCTTCCCAGGGGAGACCTCAAAGGCTTTCTCTGTGAAGTCTGAAGAGTGTGTATGTGTCTTTGTGCACACAAAGAAAAACCTTCTGAATATGCAAACAGTTTAATCTACCAGTGCTTGTATTTCAAGTATTTATTTTTTTTACACTAAGGTTTCCATGTTGTACTCCTCCACATGTTAACATTATTTTTTTTAAATAATTGTTATTGTTAAAATAGGCCTTTGCCCTGTCATTGAGAATTCCCACTTTTTATGTTCTGATTCCTCCATCTGGAATCAGGCACTTAAAACTCACAGGCAGCAAAAGGTTAGTGCCACCATCATATTGAAGAGGTATTTTCTATTCAGTTGCCCCTCCCACCTTCCCATAATCTTACCCAGGTGTACTTGTGCAAGGTCCCCAGCCAATCAAACTTCTACTACATGCCAAGAGTATGTGATGGTGGACCTGTGTGCCCTGGTCTTGTTCCATGAAGACAAGCATACTTCCATACATCTGAAATGTTATTGCCAATTAAACCAATCAGAGAATGGATATGGAAGTACAGTAAAGATATATGCATTATATAGGACTGAAAGGGTGGTATATGAGTGGAGTTTTATAACTTCACAGATACTGATTTCACAGTGGAGATCCAGCAATTAATTTCCAATACCGACATTTTGCCAGTTTCCATTCCGGTATATGCACTTCCCCTAAATGCATCATGGGATACTCTGCATTATGAAACACCTTCACAGATAAATGTGCCATTTGATTGGCTAAATTTCACCTGTCTAACAGCGATAAAGTACAATTGCCACTGCAAAAGGATCTGTCTTAGACAAAAATAGAAAAGCATTTGAACTTCCTGACATTACTTTTCTGCATTTAGATTAATTAATGGGCAGCAAATTAATTTAAAATGACTGAAAAAATGATGATAATAATAATGACTGTACAGTACATGCATAATAGGTCAAATGGTACCCTGAGCATTCCCCTTAACCTGAAGTTGAGGACAAAAAACATAACAAAACAAAACAAAAACAAAAAACAAAAAAAAAAACAGGTCCTGCAAAGAGCTTATTCGACCTACTTGCAACAGTTACAAACACACACTCTCACATTAGAGACATCTAACCGAATTTGTTTAAGTACCTGCAATCTCAGCCACAGGTGCTTAGATAAACACTATCACTGCACTTGTACCTTATTGGCAACTCCTCTGAGGTGCTGATTATGCTCCCTAACAAAAGCAGCACCCTTCTTTCCACCCTTGCTATGCTACTGAATAAATGCAATTGTTCTTCATGATTCACAATAGACAATACTGAGTCAGAAATATGAAACAAGATACATTAAAACCTGCCTACTGTAATGCAGTAGCATGACAACACACAGTTACAGCAAGTAAATTCTGTCATTGTGTTGTGTATGCATCAGCACATAAAGGATGGGTGCATACACAGTACACAACTGATGTCTCCTCTGCTTGTTTAACTACATGGACACAGCTACAGAAAATAAATCTATTATAATCCAGACATCTTAAAAAGTAAGAAATTGCCTTTTTTTTAAAAAAAAAAAAAGTAACTCAGTTTTATAATAACTCCAACAAAATGTATCTTTTTGACTTCATTTCATGGGTAAATAAGTACATAGGATCATAGGAGGTTACTAGGCTTTTGGCCCTGAGGCCCTTATAAGCCTAGCCAAAAGTGTAGCCCATGTTTAGAGAAGTCAGCACCTGATGGCCCTGTCCAGCAGGGACATGGGTGGAATCCCTGGTATGCATTTTCTGTTTCCCATCCAGTTATCCAGGTTGCATTTAAAAAGGGATAAAGAGGTACTCTGTTTGATATGGAGAGGGAGGCTATTCAACAAATGGGGAGTCTCTTGGACATAAATCTGTCCTGCCAACAAGTCCTATTGATGTCACAGACCAGGTTGAGGCTGCGCGTCCAGATTACTTGAGTGGAGCTTGACTTGTGGATGTGCAGCAGTCCCATCAAGGTGGGGTTCAAGATCACCTTGTATGCCAGACACCGATCACCTCTGAGGAGTCTGTATGAAACTGAGTAGAGGGATAGGGCTTTTAGCCTATCTGTGTATGGTAGGTCTTGAGGCCCTGGATTCTCCTGGTGAGGAACCTCTGTGGTGTCTCCAGCTGCTGCATGTACTTTGCGAGGTATATGCCAAATGGGGCATTGTACTCAATAATGGGCCTTATAAGGGAAGAATACAGGGATGTTATGACTTCCTTGTCCTTGAATGAGATACCCTTACTTATGAGATGGTCCATGTAGAAGGCTTTCCATACAACGAAAGCAACATGGTAGTCAAAAGTCAGGTTGCTATCAACCTGTGTGCCCAAATCCCTCACAACTGCTTGCATGCTTAGGACACTGTTATTAATGCGATAATTTGTGGGGACATTATTGGGCATCTTGAGTCAGGTTTGGGGACTGATAGCTAGCTATGATTTGTATAAGGGTGTTATCAGTGATTATCTGCACCTGGAGTGTCTCCTCTGCATCATACTGTTTGACCAGCCTGGAGGTGTGTGCCTTTGATATATATTGAAACTTCACCTCCTTTGCTTTACTGTCCACAGTTTGGGGTCTGAATGTATGATAGGATGAGTAACCAGTCAAGGCTGGGGTGCTCTACACAGCTTTGAACCAGGTTTCTGTGACTGTGCAGATGTCAGCATTTTCCAGGGATAAGAATGCTTGCAATGAGTGCAGTTTCATGTATACACTTCTAGCCTTTAGCAGCATGACCTTTAATTTGCATTTTGTTGAAATTATTATGCTGGCAGTTTTAACCTCATCACTTTTCCTAAAAAAGCACTATGTGGGGAGGCTTACAGTCGAGATGAAGTCCTTTCTCACCAATTTTCAGGGAGCAATTATTAGTATAATCTACCACCTAAGTAGCTGGAATGTAATCTTTGCAGAAGGACTTTGGTTCCTGAAGTGGAAATGGTAGTGCTGTCTCAGTCCATTTTCCATAACTTCCATTCTTTACCTCTTTCAGTTCTGGCTTCTGCCATTTGCAAGGATGGAATGCACCAACCCCATCTGCCAAGCAATTTAAATGGCTGTACTTATACTTTCTTTGAGGTTTGTCAGGAACCCTTCCCTACCTACCTGAGACAAGATTACCTATCCACACCATATTTTTGTGGACATACTAACTATACGTCTTGGTACTGTGCTACTCCCCATCCCACATTCCAGAACCATTTTTCATTAATCCGTTCAGTACTCGCCTGACTTTCTGAATAGCTTTGTTATCCCTTGCTCCATTTACTGTGCATTCTGCACAGTTTTGAAACACAACACTTATACATGTAGCCACCCTTTCACGTTTCTGTACAAATTGCTATAAAGTACATCTGTGCACTGCATCAGAAGAATATTTCTCATTTCCTTTCCCCCCAATACTACGTATTTACATCTAGTACTTCCCAGTGCTTCTCAGAGTTCACAGATGTCATCTGAAATGTTGCCACTGCATGCCTGGAGTCCCCACCTACCTGCTGACCATATGATCCTCGCGCTGTACATGATTGTAGCTGCCTGATAAATCAGTTGTTCATAAACCCACTTTCTTTAACTGTTACTGTTTGGTCCATAATTGAAAACAGTAGTTATAGTAAATATGACTGTAAGTGCTATTTGTAAGTTTTGGGTATCTGTCTGACTAAGCTTTAATATGTTCATGCAGCACTCCTATCTACTGTTTATGTGCATTATATGAAATTAGTGCACTGTGTGTTTTTCTGTAACTATCCAATGCATTGTATCACCCTCCACAGTGTTTCCATAAACAGAAACTGGTTACTGGGGACTTCTTCCATATTTCCTGTATTCATTAATCAATACTACTTTATTTGAACATGTCCCTTATGGTGAGTATACCTACAATCACTGCCCTCTACCATTCAGAGCCATATAGTTCTTTGCTGTTAATAAGTGAGCACCATCCATTGACAACCTGATGAGTGCCAGTTTAATTTTCTTATTACTTGTATATAATAGCTCCAGTACCTTATATGCTGATGTGAATGTTGTCAAGAAGCATACCTTAAATAACCAAAAATACCCACAGACTTCTGACTAACATTTATCCTTTTTAGGTTCCTACCACAATACCTCTGGAGTATTTTCGACAGATGGAGGGAAGCTGTATTATCTTCCATGCTTCTAGTCTTTGGAAACCAGCTTCCCATTGCTAAGCATATGCAAGCTTTTACTATATATCTCAACTGGTTTGTGGCAGATGTATGCAATCAAGTGCTAAAATTCTGTGGGTCACTCCTCGACCCAGCCTTGTTCACTCCATGCCTTAATAAACTGAGATGCCTACTCAGCTAGGCACAGAACCCTTGTTCAAATGGCCAAAAGTGTGTTCATTCTAGTCTATAACCATCTTTCATCAGCTCCCACATGGGTACCTTTCTTTTTTTCCAGATACTGTATTGTGAAGTCCAGAATTTTGAGTTTTATTAGTGAATACTGGGTTACGTACACTCCAAGTTAAAGCAACCTTGGAGATAGTGTGTTTAGTAAGCGGGGATGTGGTGGAAAAGCCCAAGAGTAGGTGATACAGGGGGATCAGTCTTCTGAAATTAACTATTTTAGCTTGTTTTTTTTTTTTCGGTCTTGCAGTTGCATGTGTTGAGAGTTATTTTTGGACCATCTGTGGCTTTGTTTTACCAGGTTTTGTCTTTGTAGTTGGGAGCCAGATCCTGCAAATGTTGTGAAACATCATGCTGAGTCAGTATTTTTTTTCTGGTGCTCACTTCCAGAAATGAGCCCTCTGTTAAAGTGAAAGGGAAACTACAGAAATACTGTCTACATCCCTTGTGTATAGTTCCTTGACAGATAATACAGTGACAAATGCTGCTATATAAAATGTGTTTTCAGTCTTCCCACAAGGCCCTTACCACCTAGGTGGTTACTAATTATGTAAAATACTCTGATACTGTTCAGCCTAAACTTTAGGACATTATGTCTAAGCACTTCTCACAGAACTGCCAGGTTACCATGACAGTCAAAATCTCCATCACTGACATGCTTGTCTTGTTGTTCAGTCTTCTATTCTCTAGCCATTTTCTGGTAGACCACTGATGACTGAACTAGCCCCCTGATCCCCACTCTCCATTACAGCTATGAATAATTGCCTTCCATGTTCCAGGTCCTCTCATTGCTCTACTGTTAGTCTGTATGTGTTTGCAAAGTAGTCTTGGCTTTTTGTACCCGGAGAAGTATTATAACAGAAAAACACCTTTTTCCTTTAATCTGGCCAGCCCAGCCTCTAAGGTAAAATTTATTGTAAATGGTTACAGCTAATCCAATGCAGTTTTGTCATTCCACATCTGTGCTTAAAAGTAAACTATTCACAAAAAGAGAACTACAACAAACTGCAGTATTCCTCTTTTTTTCAAATACAGAGTAAGGAACATATTAGTCATTAATCAGAGTGCTTTGCCTTGAAGAGGAGAGTGAGGAGGCATAACTCAGAGGAGAGGTCTATCTGCTCAAAAATTGACTCATTTCTTTTAAAATGTATGAACATACCAGATTTTGTAGCTATTTCAGTTGTTCCATGCTGATAAAACAGTGGCAGAGAAACTGCATTACCTAAGGCACCCACAAGGTACTTACATCCTCGCCCCATACTGCCACTTTGGTTACCAAATGCATCTGAAATATATTACCTCATTTATCTCTCTTTCTTCTAATGGGTGGGTGCCAATGTAATAGCAGTGGCCACCTGACTCTCACTATAATATTAAGTAACCCCTCTGAGTACTGACATTGCTGATACAGTATACTACTTAAAAGGCACAATGCATATTCTTCTCTTCAGCTCAGTAAATAATTTACATGTTTTTGGCTTTGTTAGAAAAACTAAACAAGCAGATTAAGTGCAGAGCAATGACAAGACTTTTGCTGCTGGTTCAGTCTATTCATAGGTTCATAGGTGCGCACTAGGCTAATGGCCCTATAGCCTTTACAAGCCTAGCCCATAGGATTACCCTGGCATTGTGCCACTCGACCTTAGTTCCCAGTGCCTCTGTCAAGTAGAGCCACTGGAGTGATCTCTGGGGTGAATTTTCTATTTCTCATCCACTCATCAAGATCCCTCTTGAAGAGGGCCAGTAAGATGCTCTGCTTGACATGTATGGGAAGTCTATTCCATAGCATGGGCAGTCTGTGGGTTATGAACCTGTCCCTCCAGCTTGATCTGTTGTTTGTGGTAATGAGGTTGAGGTCTCTGGAGTGTTTAGTGCGGAGGGATTGGGATTTCTTTAGATGTAGCATTTCTAACAGAGCTGGGTCAGACATGGCTTTGTAAGTCAAGCAGAGATCGACTCTAAGTAGGCGATATGAGACAGGGAATAGATGGAGTTTTTTGAGTCTGTTCATATATGACAAGTGTTTAAGGCCTAAGATCCTATTTGTGAGGTATTTTTGTGGCCTCTCCAGTTGTTGTAGGTGTCTAGTGAGGTACATGCCAAATGGGGCATTGTACTCGATGATTGGCATAATCATGGAAGAGTAAAGGGAGACAATGACCTCTTTCTTCCTGGATGCAAAACCCTTAGTAATGAGATGTGCCACACAAGGGCTTTCTGATCACAATGGCAATGTGGTGGTCAAAAGAGAGGTTGCTGTCAACCTGTGTTCCCAGATCTCTTATGATGCCTTCTGTGTTCAGTGGACTACCATCGATGTGGTAATTCATGGGAACCGGGTTTTTCTCAAAGCGGATGACAACACATTTTTTGGCATTGAGCTTAAGGCCATGGTTCTGACACCAGTCATTGGTCTCAGTGAGGCCTTTCTGTAGGATGTCAACATCACTTGGGGAGTTAATTATGGCTCCCAACTTGCAATCATCTGTGAACTTTGTCAGCCAGAGTCCCTTCGTGTTGGCCTGAACTTCAGAGAAGTAGATACCAAACAGGAGAGGACCCTGGACCGAACCCTGTGGGACTCCACTCGTGACTGGTCGACAGTCTGACTTGGAGTCAGCTACTTTCACACTGTGGGTTCTATCTGTGTGCCGGTTTGCAACCCACCTAGTGATATAGGGGTTGATGCCTAGCTTAGTGAGTTTTACTTATGATTCCTGAGTGGGTAATGGTATCAAAGGCCTTGGCCAGATCAAGGTAGGCTGTATGAACCACCTTGCCTTCATCCACAGCTCTGGTGACTGACTCAAAGAAGTCAACCAGGTTGAGCATGCATGATTTACCCTTCACAAAACCAAACTGTGTGGGATCCAGAGTTTGGAGGTTCCCTATATCTTTGTTTATTAGGTCCATGATGATGCGTTCCATAGCTTTGCTTATCAGACTTGTCAGGATAATGAAGCGATAGTTCCCGGGGTCTGTAGTCACTCTTCCTTTGTGGAGAGGGATGACTGTAGCAGTGCACCATTTAGTAGAGACAAAGCCTGAGGTGAAGCTGTGATTGAACAGGGCACACAGGTGAGGTGCCAGTTCACTCTGTAGTCCATGTAGAACACAGCCAGGGATATTGTTAGGTCTCATAAAATCTGCATTCTTGGCCTTGGACAGTGCTGTTTTAACCTGTTCAACAGTAATACTGGGTGCCTGGCAATCTACTGGTATTGTGATTGGTCCTTTGGTCGGGGAGAGAGGGGTAAAGTTGGCATTTAATCTGTCGGACAGTATATTGGCAATATCTCTTGACTCGGTATAGGAGGTGCCATTGTGCAACAGCTCCGACCAAATCTGGGTATTGCCATGGAGATTCTTTACATAACTATAGAAGGCCTTCTGGTTGTCTTTACTATCTGCTGCAATTCTGTTTTCATAGCTAACTTTAGAGGATTTGATGAGGGATCTCAACTTTTTGTTGAGACTGATAAGGGAGTTTTTCCAGTCTTGAGATTCACCTTATTTCTCATCACTTTCCTCCTTCTGTTGTAGAGTTTGTTTATGGCAGGGGACCACCAGATTGACTTACTTTTTTTTTGGACGAGAGGGTCTTGGCTCTATTGGGTATGGCGAGATCCATGCATTTGTGTATGTGTTCATACAGGGCATTAGTGTATGATTCGGCGGTCATGCAGCTGTTCTCCAATTGCATGGGTGCCATGAAGTTAGCCACCTCTGTTTTAGATGCTTACTTATTTATTGCTATTTGATGTTAATGTGAGTGAACTGGTCTGTTGACACTTTTCAATCATGACTTGGTCTCAGAGCAGTATGTAATCAGTTTACAGTAGTGAAAAAGTTTTCCGCAAGTACATAGTTACATTAAAATATATACACCAGTTTGAAAAGATGTATATCAGCAAAGTAGCAGTGCCAAAATACATAGATAAGAAGTATCAGTACAGCAGTACCAAAAATAGATAAAAAGTACTAGTACAGCAATACCAAAATATAAAGATATGAAGTATCAGTACAGCTGTACCAAAATATATAGATAACAAGTATCAGTACAGCAGTACCAAAGTTACATAGATAAGTAGTATATGTACAGTAGTACCAAAAATACACAGATGAGAAGTATCAGATCAACAGTACCTAATGCATAGATAACAAGTATCAGTACAGCAGTACCAAAATACATAGATAAGAGGTATCAGAGCAACAGTATTAAATACATAGATAGATAACAAGTATCAGTACAGCTGTACCAAAATACATAGATAAGAAGTATCAGTACAGCAGTACCAAAAATAGATAAAAAGTACTAGTACAGCAGTACCAAAATATAAAGATGTGAAGTATCAGTACAGCTGTACCAAAATATATAGATAAGAAGTCTCAGTACAGCAGTACCAAAAATACATAGATAAGAAGTATCAGAGCAACAGTATTAAATGCATAGATAGATAACAAGTATCAATACAGCAGTACTAAAATACATAGATAAGTATCAATACAGTAGTACCCAAATATACATAAATAACAAGTATCAGTACAGCTGTACTAAAATACATAGGTAAGTATCAATACAGTAGTACCCATAAATACATAAATAAGTATCAGTACAGCTGTACCAAAATACATAGATAAGTATCAATACAGTAGTACCCAAAAATACATAAATAACAAGTATCAGTACAGCTGTACCAAAATACATAGGTAAGTATCAATACAGTAGTACCCAAAAATACATAAATAACAAGTATCAGTATAGCTGTACCAAAATACATAGATAAGAAGTATCAGTACAGCAGTACCAAAGTTCAATAGATAAGTAGTATCTGTACAGTAGTACCAAAAATACACAGATAAGAAGTATCAGATCAACAGTACCTAATGCATAGATAACAAGTATCAGTACAGCAGTACCAAAATACATAGATAAGAAGTCTCAGTACAGCAGTACCAAAAATACATAGATAAGAAGTATCAGAGCAACAGTATTAAATACATAGATAGATAACAAGTATCAGTACAGCAGTACTAAAATACATAGATAAGAATTATCAATACAATAGTACCAAAGATACATAGATAAGATGTATTAGTACATCAATACCATAAATAAATAATAAGAATCAGGGAAGTATCAGTACAGCAGTACCAAAATATATAGATAAGAAGTATCAGATCGACATTACCTAATACATAGATAACAAGTATCAGTACAGCAGTACCAAAATACATAGATAAGAAGTATCAGATCGACATTACCTAATGCATAGATAACAAGTATCAGTACAGCAGTACCAAAATACATAGATAAGAAGTATCAGATCGACATTACCTAATACATAGATAACAAGTATCAATACAGCAGTACCAAAATACATAGATAAGAATGAAGAAAGTGGAATATAAGGTATTGTCTGATGTTTTAAAGAGAATGATAGACAGCACTATAAAAGATAAAAGCCAAAAACAAAACACAACTGGAACTCTGCACAGATGGAAACTTTATTATACAATCCAACAAGCATTTTCATGTCAACCGGATGCTTTCTCAAGTGGTATAAAACACACATAAAAATGCAAGGTGTATATATCCTAAGAAGGTCATGTGATTGAAACTAATGAAACAATTTCATCATAAGTAATTTAGTGTAAAGGTACAATGCTAAATCAAATCAGGGAGACTAGTTGCATTTAACCTAGTAATGCAGTTGCATTTGCAAGTCTCTGGTATTGTCCTGATTTCACCACCTCAGACTTTCATGTTCTACTAGTAACATGATAAACCAAAAAGTGTGTTCATCATCTGCACATGCAATATGCTTAAATCAGGCATTCGTGGAATTCTGCTTCCTTATGTCACACAAACGTTCATAAGTTCTACCTTTAAATAATCTATCAGTCTTACATATGTAAAACAAATCACATTCATCACATATAGCAACATATGTCAAATGTTTAGTATTACAGTGAGTTTACTCAATTGACCACACCCCTGGTGTCCATCAAATTTTTAGATATACAGAATTTATTTGTGGGCAGTGCCATACCTGCTGCCCACTGTATGTCATAGTATCCACCATACATTACAATGATGGCATTTTTGTGGATATTGTAAATGGGTGTCTCTTACTTGTAAAGATATAGTTATAAGATTTATTACGAGCTACAAAGAGTCTTTTTTTCATATCACTACAATTGGCTGGTTTGGGGCGGATAGTAGATGTTGGCCTACTTTAACTAGAGTTCTATGACCACACTGGTTGAATATGGCTTAGCATATTTTCATCAAATGGTAAGTGCCATCACATACCCTGTAGGTTTTGCCATATGATTCTATGTAACACAAAACTGCTAACATAATTTGTGACATGATTCCTCCTTTCTGATCTCTTTTTGGAAGGGCACAAAATCCCATTTAACCCTTTAAATTAACTAGAACTTAATCAATTTATCCAGCATTTTCAGACTTCATTTTTGCCATTCTTAATAGTAATGGAGTAAGTATTTAGTCTTGTTTGTTTGTTTGTTTGTGTGTTTATTTCTGTTGACCAGAGTAATGGCCTGATCCACAAGGGGCGTATTTTGGCCACAGCCTAGAAGTTACAATAGAGAAACAAAAAGTAATACAGTAGTAGGAAGCACAACAATGGCACATGAGCATGTAATAAGGGTAATGGACATTCACTGAAAAGCACAGTACATGCCATTGTCTCACACTTAACACTTCATTTCAAGGATTCTGGTTAAATTTGCAGCTGCACAATGACTTCTGGCACAATCACTTTCAACTTTAAGTGTTTTCTCACAAAATATGATGTACAAAGTGAGAGTTAACATAAAATAATAGGTAAAATATAAAAACAATCAAATTAACATAATAAAAGAACTATAAAACCATTCATTTATCATTCAACTCTTCCATCTGCAATGCAAAGAAATAAGTGGAACAGAGAAGTAACTGCAAAGAATGTTACATGTAACAATCAAATGGTATGAGCTCATTAGAGGTTAAATCAGTTGTTGGAGGGGGTGACTGGTGGAATAGCTTTGGATGTTGGTGCTGCAGTTTAAATGCAGAATGAATCCATACAAGGAGCTTTCAGGAAAACACATACTAAGGCCAAAACATGTGTGCAACCCTATCTCAGGTCAATAAGCATGTAGCATATTGTCTTGGGGGCCTGGGTTTGTCTCAGTATGTCAGCAAGTGACAATTATTTTGCCTATCAGATTGTTTTCTAAATTAGTTACTGCTTTGTCACTAAAACTCATACACATGCACACACTCACATGGGCATCATAGCTCATAGGTTCATAGATAAATGCTAAGCTATCAGTCTACAGACTTTTACAAGCCTAATCAGTAACCAGAATCAAACCCTGCAACTTGTATCTGTGAGGTAATTATGACAACCCCCCCCCAACATGAGCAAATATGAAACACACCTAATACAAAGCTATGTTTTAAACATTAGGCTTGGTTGTTCCTTGTCATGTCTTATTTATCCAGCAATTACCATGAAGAGAATGCACAGGCAGCAAGTTTGTGTACTTGTTTCTACTGATATTTGAAATGAAGTTCTTAAATCACTTAATTGCAGTTTTGCAGTTTCTGAATCTACAGCCTTAAATTAGATACTTTCATCACAAAGTATATCTTGTATTCAGGGTATTCTGCATAGACAGGTTAGTATCTCACTGCATTATGTATGCTTTGCTTCAGTAATTCTTCAAATTAAGCTTTTTATTAGGCATGTTTTGTATTTGCTTATGTCAGGGCTCTTAAACTTCTAGATTACCACTTGTAACTCTGTATTTGGCACCTGGATAATTTCTCTTTCACTAAAAACTGTTAAATGGCAGAATATGCATTTAAGTATTAAATAAATGGTAGAATATGCATTAAGTGCTTCTGTCACAGCTGTGCTTTAGAACAGTTGGTCTGCAATGGGAGAAGAGAAGGCAAGTATCCTGAAAGGTTTTATGAAGCAATAGGAAAAATCTCAGTAGCAAACAGGACCATCTGCTGAAAAAATAAAGCTCTTGTCTAAATAGCAAATTAATGGCCAACTCTTCAGGGTTCCCTAAACCTCCACACAGCCTGTCATTAACCTTGTGTTAATGACCCAGTTGTTCAAACCTCATTACTTCAAATATGTAAATCAGAAACCAATTTTAGTATATGTATTAAGTTCCCTAGAAAGAGAAAAAAAAAAATAAAACTGTGCTTAGTTTTAAAACAAAAACATTTGCCAAAAGTAAACATGTTTTCAGGTTAATCACACTCCCTTTTATGTAAGAAGATTTGAGACTTCAGAAGTGTTATTTGCAAAATTATACAAAGGCCAATGTGAAACAGCATATGAACTGCAACACCCTAAGAGGTTGAAAATAAATTAATCATCACAATTGCACATTAAATCTTCCCCAAATATTTTCTTGTGGAGAAGCAAACACACATTTTCTTGTGGAGAAGCAAAGTCCCTCATCTCCTATAATTATGTCTGTAGTTGCTGGATCTTGGGGGAAAGGGACATTGACCCCCTGGCTTATAAACACCCTGCCTACATAAAGGAAACTCATTACATTGCATACATATGTCCAGTACGGACCTCCAGTATTAAACATAGTTATCAAAAATAAATAGATAAGTAATATTAGGGAAAGCAAAGAAAAAGTGACCTCACTATTAATCTGCAATAAAATGGAACATACTGCTTTTGTCTTCTACATGCTTTTCCGAATGGATGTACTGGGTACCACAGGTGGGTCTATGGTTATTCATCAAAGGGTAACTGCATCGAACGGAAATGCACTCCTCCCCTGCTAATTCTATTTACCAAATATTTGTGTGCATTCGCTAATATGGGATCGACATTCTGATAACAGATCGCACTACAGTGGGAAATGGGAAATTTACCCTTTTCCTCACTGTAGTGCGATCTCAGAGTTGGAATATATATTACACAAAGTGTGGGGGAGTGCAGCCCACCCAATGGAGTGCAGGAGGGCTTGCCCCCCTGTAAAAACTTTACTGGTAACACGGAATTTCAACATTGGAACTTCTAGTGTTCGAATGTCGATTGTGTGTTTACCATTTCCGACATTTCGGTAATTCTGTATTACGAAATTCGAATAACAAATTTGGTCAAAAAGTGGAAAATTGTTTTCATTATCCACATTTTGATAGTAAACCATCCACCACAGGTATCTATATTGAGTACCACAGGGCTCAGTGTTAGGACCTGTACTGTTTGGCATATACTTTTCTAATCTCCAGATCAAAAATGGAGAACTCTGGTTAACCAAGTTTGTAGATGATTGTAAACTAGATGTTAATCTTAAGTCCACTTCAGATATGCAGTAGCTACAATGTGAACATATGGGTCTACTTTACTTACCCGAACAGCCACATCACTGACTTTCACTTCGCAGAGAAGCCAGGAACGAAAAACCAGAAGACCGACAGCTGGAACACCAACTTTCCACTCGAGGTAAGTAACCACTTGGCCATCCCCAAAAAAAAAAAAAAAAAAAAAAACAAGCAAAATTAAACACACTGTTTTGGGGGGCATAACTCCATCTCCTTTGATCATCATGTTGCAGCAAAGGCATTGTCAGTGACACAATACGTAGCTCTCTCCTTTGGTACAGAAGGCTGTGGGTTCTATTCTTGCATCAGGTAGATGGATTGCTCACACTGCATAATGGGGGCTACACTACTTAGTGTATCATCCTTTGGATGAGGCATTTAATTAAAGTCCTAGTTGCTTGATGGGGGTTCACACTTTGCATAGGGGGTTGGGAGTTGGCATAATGGTTAAGGTGTTTATATCAAAGAAACAAGCTACAGGGGTTGATTCTTACCTTTCAGTGAAATTGGATAGGCTTAAAATAGCCCCCAGTGGTAGCTAGCCTAGTGTATCCCTATGAACCTATGAACAGTGGTCAGGAAATCCTTCCTTCTTGTACAGCTGATCAAAAAAGGCATATCTTCTAGTTCCAAAAATTGTTACCTACCTATATACTGCACTGATTAGATCCATCATAGAACACAATGCACCCTCTGTGATGTATCTTACTAAACATATCAAGCAGTTGGAGAGAGACACCAAAGGTTCCTGACCAAAAAAAAAAAAAAAAAAAAAAAAATATATATATATATATATATATATATATATATATATATTTATATATATATATATATATATATATATATATATATATATATATACCTAAAGGACCTGAGCTACAGTCCTTTCTCATATATTCATTGTCCTATAGACTCTTAAGGGGTGATCTGTGCCTTCCCTTCCAGGCCATTAGGGAGCTGTCCAAGAGCTTTCATTTCTCTACAACACAAACAATCCAGAGATCTGAACCTGCTTCAGCAAATAAACAATTCTCAGTGGAGAGACAGATTTGTCAAACAATGACTGTCCCTTTTCTGAAACAATCTTCCGCTCCAGATCAAGCAATGTGATCAACTATCTCCCTTTAAGAAGGACTTAGACAATGTATAGGATATTCATTAAATCATTTCCAGTTTAATTTCTCCAACTCTTTTGGATTTCTAATACCATGACATGAATGGACTCCATTCCTAAGTCAGGGTATAATTAAGGTTCATGAAATTAGTATTGTTTCAGTTTTTGTGGTTTGCCTAAAGCCCTCTTAGCAGCACTTGCAGTGTGCCCAGAATGGACTCCTTCTGCAGCTCATGCAGAGTTATATGCATTGGCAGCATATCTAAATATGACTGTAGATTCTTTTTTTATTAGACCTATTGATCCTACTACTTCTGGAACTCCGGATACAGTTATTCTACGTTGCTGTCATTTCTGCCTTTATAACCTGGTATTTTATGACTTTGTGACCCTCTGTATTTGAGACACTGTAATCACTAGGTGTAGCAATTTAAATGATCAAGACTACTTTTGTCTTTTTTTCATGCACTACGATAACTGGTTTTCTCGTATCTATTTTTTGAACTATTGGTAACGGGTAATCCCATGAGATATATACATCATCATTCCTATAATGCGTTTTGGTTCAGGTTTCCAATTCTTCTCGGCTATTTTCATATTGTAGTGCTTGAACAATGACCAGAGCAACAGTTTTACCATATTATTGTGCCTTTCAGTGTACAGGCCCTCTGCCATGAATATATCACACCCAGCAACAAGGTGTGCAACTGTTTCCAATTCTTTGTTTGCAGAATTTGCATTTGTCTGTTTCTCTCTCATGTTCAATGGACTTTGTAAGCCAATGTGTAGGTAGTTCATTATCTTGATTTACCATTATTAACCTTTCATCCTTTGGTTTCAACCCACCTTTCCTTAACCATTCCTGCATCAAATCCTGAACATCATTAGGTTGTTCTAGGAGATCTATACACTTGCCACTGTATTTATGGCTTACCCACATTTCTTTCCTTCTCATCTGACCCTTCTGCTTATACTCTTTCTTTTGTTTTTTAGCAAATTCAGTTGCTGTCTGATGTTTGTCTATTTCTGGTTTGGTTTCCATTTGTACTTGATAATGGAATGCTCCTGCTAAACTAAGTAGAGAGGTCATCCTAGACGTTCTCTCCTCATCTTTTAAACTTTCATTGTGTTTAGATCTGATGAGGCCAGCAGATATGCATGCAGTCTCATGACTGCAGATCTATACATGTAATCAATTGTGAGGAGGCCCATACCTTCTTCAGAGTGTGGAACATATAATCTTGGTATATACAGATTTTTGTATATTATTTGGTAAGTGTGATGCACTTTTCTTATTTTTCTGTCTAAATAATCCAGTACCTATTGGGGCCAGTTAATCACCACAAAACTCTTTGAGTTTGAACAGGAAGTGCAGATTGAGTTATATCTTGGACTTTATTCCTAGATGTCAAGGCTGTTTCCATTATTAGTCTTTTGAAGTATTCCTTACTGAGTTTTACTTGCATTTGTTCATGGTTTATTGCCAGTCCTTCATCATTTCCCAAATATTTATACATTCCTTCCTGCTCAAGTCCCTTTATATCACATTCCTGTCCTAGACTGATATTTACTTGATACTGTAACTTTCCTACTTTAAACATTGTTTTTGCACATTTATAAAGACCAAATGTAATTTTATATCCTCAGAGAAAGTTTTAACTACTTGTAGTTGTACTTTCAACTCATCATCTGATGAACCATACAGTTTTAAGTCATCCACAAAAAATAGATGAGAAGTCTGTAGGCAAGGTTGTTTTCTGGGTGCCAAATTGGAAATAAGTCCTAGTCTGTTACATACACATATTAATGGGTTAAGGGCAAGACAAAACAACAGCAGTGACAAAGAATCACCCTGGAATATCCCCATTAAATTTTTGTCCCTGGTATAATATTTGCCATTTGTTATGGCTTAATTGAAAAGTAGTTTACCACTGTTTCATGGTCATAGTAATATAATAAATCAATGTAGGATATATCTTATACATCTGTAAGCATTCCTTTTTCTATGAATGTAGGATACTAACAAAAGCTTTTTTTTGTAATCTATCCATGTCATACTTAGATTTCTCCCCTTTTTACAGTTCTCTATTATGTTTTTTTAGCAACAAATGATCATTTGTTCCATATGACTTTCTTCTGTTACTCTTTTATTCTATTACCAAGATTCAGTTTTCTTCTAAATGAATATAAACCCTGTCTTCATCAGTTCCAGTATATAGTTTGTACATCATCAGAAGGCAAGTTATTGGTCTATAGTTTTTAGGATGGTTTACAGGTTCACTCTTAAGGAAGAGTACCATTTTTTCCTGTTGTTAACCAGGCTGGTGTCTGTTCAGGATGCACATATAAGTAAATCTTACTCAGGGTTAAATTTTTGTTTAAAGATGTTAATACTTTTAACTGTAGGATAGCCTATGCCCTTCTGAGCTGATAAGTGCTGGTTGAAGGCTTATTGTGTCAGTTTTTCTGAAAGTGTCTTAGCTCTGCTTTATGCAGTTGGGCTCAAAACCAGTTATTTTACATTAAGAAGGTTTGTGGGCTTCACTCCTATAGAAGAAGGGGGTAGTCTCCACCCTTGTGAGCCGTAAATTGCTGGTGAAGGCTTATTATGCCTGTTATTCTAAGTGTCTTTGTTCTGGTTTAAGCACTTGGGCTCAAAACAAGTTATTTTACATTAGGAAGGATTGTGGTCTAAACTGTTGGAGCAGAGGATAGCATATGCCCAGGCTGTTGTAAGTCTTATTGTGCCTTTATTTGATTGGCTAGAGGGCAAGCTTGTTTAAATATATGAGTCTCTGTGCTTGGAACATTTGGCGATGTTTGGGACCACAGTACTTGAGAAGAAGAGTGTTGCTGGTTTCTGCTAAACTCTACAAAAGCTAAGACTTACATTACCATATCCATTCTTTTGGCACTCATTTTTTTTGCACTGTTTTTGTCAATGATTTGTATAGTTGCTGATATCTCACAACATAATTACCCCTTGTTATCAGTGTAGATGCCCATCTCTCACAGTCTAAGTTTACCTTAATATACTGTTATTCTCGAGACAGATTTTTTTAACTACTAGAGCATTTAGTTTACACATAGCTGAGTGCACTCATTAAGTTCCTTGTCTTATTGACCTATTCAATATTTAAATTTCCCCCTCACCCCTCCCTAGTAGATCAGTAGCCATGGACCTGCACTTCTGACTCTATCTGTGGCCAGTCTGTTTAGGATGGGTATTCTGAGGCATTGCAGCAATTACTTTATGTACACTGACAACCCACTTATTCTTAATAAAACAGATAAAGTATGTGAGAGGTATAAATACACTTTAATGCTGGAGGCAAAACTCCTTCATAGAACCACAACTAATCCTATAGAGGATGTCAGTGATGCTTGCACCATGCCTATTGCATAGGGTGAAGACTCTACATATAAAACTACTTATGCTGAGGCACTTATAGGTAACCCTCCTAAAACACTAAGGCCTCCTGCACAGCGCAATCAAAAAAGGACCCCCAGCCATCATGTAAACACTCCATTAAAACACCACCCACAGCTACACACAGTAGTACTGTATCCAATGCCTCTGCTGCTAAACCCTTAAGGGAAACTAGTGCGCAGCCAAATTTCCTGGTCATTGGTGATTGTATAGTGAGGCACACCGATGTCACTCTTAACAGACTAAATAAGAGGAGAGTCATTGTAACCTGCCTTTCTGGGGCTAGGGCCCATCAAGTCACACAGCCACTCAGGTCATTGAACCACAGGTACAAATATGACTCTGTCATAGTCCATGTGGGTGTTAATGACCTGAGATGTACCTCCCTTTACTATATGAAGCGAGATGTGATTGAGCTTGCTGAATATGTGTCTCAGGCAGGTATGAGCCTAGCACTGAGCAACATACTGCCTTCTCCAAGAATGATGCAATGTTATCAACAGAAGATGATTGATTTTAACAATTTTCTTACCTTCTGGTGTCAATCCAAGGGGGTACAATATTTGACAGCCTGGGAGGACATGGCTGACAGATTATGCTGCTTTGCCAGGGATGGTCTGCATTTATCTTCTTGGAGACTTTTGATATTTGCAAAGACCGTTTCCAGCCCAATAGTGCCTTTTTTAGGCAATGCCAAACTGATAAATCTACTGACTTAACTGAACTTATAAAGGACTATCAGAAGGTGTTACTGCTCAATGCTAGAAGTCTTAACAAGAAACTCCACTCCCTGCAAGTCTTCCTCTCCATGGAGAGTGTACACATCTGTGTAGTAAAGGAGACATGGTTTAAAGTAATGGAGAGTACCCCAGTAATGCAAGGTTATAATGCCTTTCATACCTTTAAATCAGCTACTACACAGGAGAGAACTAAAGGTTGGGGAGCCTCAGTCTATATTAAAACAAACTCATATCCAGACCAGTTAAAGTGTATGACTCACTGGAACTCATACATGTGCAACTCACTATAAACAGGGTCTCGTACCATATCCGTGCAACCTATAGGTCCTGCTCCATATCCCAGGAAACCCATACTACCTATCTCAATGTACTAGAGTCCCTCACAGTTCAACCTAATATGATATTCAAGGGGATTTCAACTACCCCTCTATTGACTGGGAATCCTACACCACTTCTAATGCACAAGCCCAATGATTCCTAAACTTTGTTAATACCAACATCCTAGAACAGTTGGGCCACTCTCCTACTACAAGCATTCTTGACCTTGTACTCACAAACATGGAGGGCTGGTTTTCCTTACTCAATGTAATGTCTTTGCTTGTCAAATCTGACCATAAGGCAGTATTGTTTGAAATAAAAATTAAATCTGGGTATCCAATGAAAACAAAAACCTTTAGGAACTATTTCAAGGCTGACCTCTCTCTACTAAGTGATAAAAAGCACCCCCAAACCCAGGAAACATCATAGCATATTTTGAGCTATTTACAAAATCTCTGTACAGCCATATTGATAGCTGTATAGATTGAGCTGTGTGTACTCATATTAAGAATAAGACAAACTCAAAAGACAAGCCACCTTGGTGGAATCACAGCATCAATTGGTTGTACAACAAAAGAAAAAAATTCTTGACCAAGGGTAGGAGGAGCAAAGCCATACTTATTAAAAGCTTCCTGAGCAATCTAAATAGGCAGCTAAGAGGATTAATTAATACTTCAAATGCTAAATTTGAAAAAAAAATAGCTTTTCCGGCAAAGGACAGCCACAAAGCTTTCTACAGCTATGCCCATAACCTCAAAGGAAATATGCAACAATGTGCAGAACTTATTGTAAATGGAGTCACCCACATTGAACTCCCCCCCCCAATAGTCCAAAGTAAATACTGCATACCATGGTCTTCCAAACCATTACTAGGGAACAGGTGATCGATGCACTTTCCAAGGCCAAAAATACTGCATCAGTGGGCCCCACTAACATCCCAGGATGCTTAATAAATAGCATGAAACATGACCTCTCTAGTCCACTTGAATCAATTTTCAACTGGAACCTACAGTCAGGTTTTGTGTCAAAGGAATGGAAAGTGGCTACAGTCATTCCCCTGCACAAAGGCGGGAGAGGATTTCTGTCTATACACACTGAGCAGAGTGGAGGAGGGGCATTGACTACAACTCTGATCTGAGACATATAAGTATCCTGTTTTTTTTGGATTATTTATACTGATTATTGTTTCTAGCAATTTATATATAGCACTTTTTATTGTCTGCTGCATAGTTTTTAGTGTATTTTATTGCTATTAACTAATCTGCATGGGTAACTGATTTGTGTGCAGTTAAAAGCATTTTGTAGAGTCTCTTTGCTCCTTTATCTGTTTAAAAACTTTCATTTTGTGGCTTTCTGTAGTGTTTACTGTCTGTAGGCTAATATCTTTAGCATTGTTCTAGTTCAGATTTGCTGGCTCTGGGCCTGTTTGTTTCTACAGTGATTGTTCAAAGTACATGAACAGGCCATCTTGAATTAGCAGAAGCCTTTCTTTACCTTGGCTAGATTGTGTTAATTGGCTGCTGGCTAGTGGGGGCTGGTTCTTTAGTGCTTTTAAAAAAAAGTTGTCTAAGGTTGTATCTTCTGGTATTTAAACCGTAATTTGAGAGGATTTCTGTCTATACGCACTGAGCAGAGTGGAGAAGGGGCGTTGACTACAACTCTGATCTGAGATATATAAGTATCCTGTTTTTTTTGGATTATTTATACTGATTATTGTTTCTAGCAATTTATATATAGCACTTTTTATTGCCTGCTGCATAGTTTTAAGTGTATTTTATTGCTATTAACTAATCTGCAGGGGTAACTGATTTGTTTGCAGTTAAAAGCATTCTGTAGAGTCTCTTTGCTCCTTTATCTGTTTAAAAGCTTTCATTTTGTGGCTTTCTGTAGTGTTTACTGTCTGTAGGCTAATAGCTTTAGTATTGGTCCCTACCCTCCTTCCCTCCCTGTTTGTGTCTTGTTGTTATACTTGGTGCTTTGCAGTTGCCCACCCCTACTGTAAATCTGATCTGGGACACTCCACCCAGTCTAGTGTCATTAGCTCATTCTACCTAATACAGAGAGAGCAATCTGAGAAGGCCTTCTGTTACTCCTTTTTCCCTTTCAAAAAAAATTGCTTGAATCTCCTTGTGTGCTGACTGTGCTTCTCAATCATTTTTGAAATATAGAGTATATTTTAGAGCATTTATTATAACTGTAATTGCCTTAATATTGCTACAGCTCAAGTGCTCTAGGTTGCCCTACATCTGAATTGTTTGTGTGTTTTAGCTGCTTTTCTGTATATATAGACTTCTCTGTATATGTAGACTAGCTACTTATTCTGCTGTAATACTGCCACTTAAATCGTTTTTCGGTTGCGCACTTGCCTTGCTTCATTTAAAAAGTATTAAATTGATAATTTTGTAGAGTTTTAATTGCATTTACCATTTAGGACTACACACTCAGGTGTGTTAGCCTTTTCTGTGTTTATTTTCTGTATTATTGCATTGTGTAGCCTGTTTCAACAAAAAAAATACTATCTATTTGCTCGTTTCCCACCTTTCCTAGCCAGTCCATATCCCAGGCTTTGCTTGTCCCAGGACTTTATTTTCTGTGCTCAGAGCTATCCAGACCTTGCTGTGGTAGAGGGAAGTCCTACTGCCTACCAGTGGGACTGGTGAGCATTGTACTGCCTATCTAATGCTAGAGGAGTGGTTTCCAGCTCTGAAATTGTAATTTTATTAGCCTTTTTGGGCTGATTTCTATTCCTTTCAACTTTCTGTCTTAAAAACGCGTGTGCTTGCACATTTTTTTGCATCGTGCAGCACTGCATGGCTACAGTTAAAGTATTCCAGGTGCCAGAAAGTCTGCTCTTCAAATTTTCCCTTAGAACTAGCTGGTTTCTCAGTAGTAGCACTAAAATCTGAACCCCTATGACTAACACTTGCTCTGGGACCTGCTGGAAAGCACTAGGAAGCCTGAAACTGATACAAGCACTCAACTCTCCTTGTTAATAAGGAGAAATTAATTGTAGGCACTAAACAGCATATAATTGCAAAGTACCTTGCAAAGGTAAGTGAAAACAGCTCTTAAACTTTACAAAAAAAGCACCTAAACAGGCATGTCCAATGGTCAGCTTCCGTTTATTTCTCCTGTCCACCTGGTGAATCTGGGCATACTACAGCAATGCGGCAACTGCCTCATGTACACAGACAATCCTCTCCTCCTACCACCCAACACTACAACCTGCGAGGAATGCACTTACATAGCCAAACTGGAAGCAAAGCTCTCTCCAGCCAAGATTGTTCTAGACAGTCAAGAGGAGAGGGTTAACACCTGCACTACACCTCAAGCAACTCATAGCCCTTCAAAACCCACACCATCAACACCCACAGATAGCAACACTAATCCCACATATGTGGAGGCCCTTAACATTAACCTGCCCAAGCAACAAGGACCTCCAAAGCTGAAACGCAAACAAACACCAGTCACAACCAAAGTGACACATAGCTCACAACACCAGTGTGCCACCCAACAACAGCCCCTAAGGCAAGACAATGTACCCAACACTTTAGTCATAGGTGACTCTATAGTCAGGCACACTGATGTCCCACTCACCAGGCTGAACAAGGAGATAATTACAGTCAGCTCCTGTCGGGTGCAAGATCTGCCACATAACGCATGTGCTCAAGTCACTCCACAAGTACAAATACGACTCTGTCATTGTCCATGCTGGAATGAATGACTTGAGATGTACCTCCCTGGACTACATGGAAAGAGACATGGAAGAGCTCTTGGATCATGTGGCCCAGGCAAGTATGACCCTAGCCCTGAGTAGCATCCTGCCTTCACCCAGAATGATACCACAGTATAAGGACAAAATGATTGACTTCAACAATTGGCTAAGCTTTTGGTGTCATTCAAAGGGGATCCAGTATCTGTCTGCCTGGGAAGACATGATCGACAAACCACAATGCTTTGCCAGAGATGATCTTCACCTGTCACCCCTGGGATTCAGTTTACTGGCTAAAGCTCTTGCCACCCCTATAGTGCCTTTTTTAGGCAAGGTTCAAAGGATAAAACCACCACAGTAACAGATACAAGCATGCAAAATCTGAAGGTAATGCTACTCAATGCTCAAACCTCAAAATGCACTCTCTTGAGGCACTCCTAAAAATGAAGAACATCGATATCTGTGCAGTAACTGAGACCTGGTTCAAGGCTCTAGAGAGCACCCCTGCAATACCAGGCTACAACTCTTACCACACTTTTTGGCCACAAAACCAAGACCAAAACACTAAAGGTGGAGGAGTGTCCATATTCACCAAGGATATTCACACCTCCAGGCTAGTTGCCCAACACAATGCATCTGAAATTCTCCAGGTGCATCTAACACTAGGTAAGACTGCAATCCAAATTGTAGCTTGCTACAGATCCCCCACCATGCCCCAAGAGTCTCACTACACATTTCTAAACATACTGGAAAATATTAAGATACAACCAAACACCCTAACACTGGGTGATTTCAACTATCCTGCCATTAACTGGGAAAACTACTCGGGTACCAACTCTTTTTCCCAACGGTTCTTGGAATTCATAAATTCCAATGCCCTGGATCAACTAATCCATTGTCCCAACAGGGGCTCCAATATCCTAGACCTGGTCATTACCAACATGGGAGATAGATGCTCCACTCCAGTGGTCACCCCCTCATTGGTCAGGTCTGACCATAAGCAAATCACCCTTGACATCCACATCCCACCCCCCAGTAAGGAAACCTCTTTAAAAAATTTCTCCAAAGCCAACTTTATGCTACTGAAGCCAGAAGTGACAAACTTCACGACACCCATGCAGACAGGATCTGAAAGTTCAACTGCAGAATCCTACACTAAGGCACTGTATGAGCACATCCACTTGTGCATGAATTGTACCATCCCAAATAGAACCAAGATGCTCTTCTCCAAAAAAAGGAAGCCAGTCTGGTAGTCCCCTGCTATAAACAAACTATACAACAGAAGGAAGAAACTGTTGCAGAAAAGAGGAAAATCCCAGGATGCAAAAAACTCCCTCACCAGCCTCAGTAAGAAGCTGAGATCGCTCATAAAATCCTCAAAAGCTAGTTGTGAAAATAAAATTGCCAAATTCCAAAGACAACCACAAGGCATTCTATAGTTATGTCAAGAATCTAATTGGCAATGCTCAGATCTGCTCTGAGCTACAACAAAATTATATTAAATATACTGATCCCAAGGATATTGCCAATATCCTGGCAAATCGATTTAGTGCCAACTTCACCCCCCTCTCACCCCCTAAAGGGCCGATCTCAATACCAAAAGATTGCCAAATTCCAGTAATCAAGGCCACACAGGTAGAAACCGCACTCTCCAAAGCTAAGAATACAGCATCCATGGGACCAGATGACATCCCAGGCTGTGTACTACATGAACTACAAAATGAACTGGCACCTCACCTAAGTGTCATGTTTAATCATAGCCTCGCCTCAGGCTTCGTGCCCACTGAGTGGTGCACAGCTACAGTTATCCCACTTCACAAGGGGGGATCCGCCTTGGATCCCGGGAACTACCGTCCCATCAGTCTGACAAGCCTGATCTGCACTGATCTGCAAGGGCATGGAATGCATTATCATGGAACTTATAAACAAAGACAATGGCAACCTTCAAACACTGGACCCCACCCAGTTTGGGTTTGTGAAGGGCCGATCCTGTCTCCTGAATCTGATTGACTTCTTCAAATCAGTCTGCAGAGCTGTGGATGAGGGTAAGGTGGTCCACACAGCCTATCTGGACCTTGCCAAGGCCTTCGACACCATCCCCCACTGGAATCATAGATAAACTTACTAAGCTGGGCATAAATCCCTACGTCACTCGATGGGTTGCCAACTGGCTTACTGACAGAACCCAGACTGTAAAAGTAGCCGACTCCAAATCTAGCTCCAGACAAGTGACAAGTGGAGTACCTGAGGGTTCAGTCCTGGGACCACTCTTGTTTGGCATCTACTTCTCTGAAGTACAGGCCAACACTATGGGACTCTGGCTAACAAAGTTCGCAGATGACTGCAAACTGGGAGCCATTATTGAATCCCCAAATGATGTGGATATTCTACAAAAGGGCCTTACAGAATCAGATGCCTGGTGCTAGAGCCATGGGCTCAAGCTTAATGCCAAGAAATGTATAGTTGTCCCCTTTGGAAAAAAACATGTACCCACGAATTACCACATAAGTGGCCATACACTAAACATCGAAAGTGTGATGAGAGACTTAGGGACACAGCTGGACAGTGGTCTCACTTTCGATAACCACATTGCCACAACACTCAGGAAATCCTATGTGGCACACCTCATCACTAAGTACTTTTCATCCAGAAAACAGGAGGTCATTGTCCCACTGTATTCATCCCTCATTAGACCCATTATAGAGTATAATGCCCTGTTTGGCATGTACCTCACAATAATCAGCAACAGCTGGAAAGGCCACAGAAATACCTCAATAAAAGAATCACAGGCCTAAAGCAGATGCCATATGCTGACCATCTAAAAAAAACTCCAGCTATACTCTGTGGCATATCGTCTACTCAGAGGTGATCTCTGCTTAACATGCAAGGCCATGTCAAACCCTGAGCTGTTAGACATGCTCCACTTAAAGAAATCCCAATCTCTCAGAGCCACACACTCCAGGGATATAAACCTTGTCATCACAATGAGCAAAACATGCTGGAGGAATAGGTTCCTGACCCAGAGACTCCCCATACTCTGGAATAGACTGCCCATACATGTCAAGCAGAGTGCCTCATTGGCCCTCTTCAAAAGGAACCTTGATGATTGGATGGGAGATAGGAAATTCACCCCGGGGATCATGTCAGTCACCCTGCTAGACATGGGTCCAGAGAAGTAAAAATTGTGGGAAGAAATATCCAATGAATTGTTATGGCTAGGCTTGTATAGGCCCTAGGGCCGATAGCCTAGTACCAGCCTATGAACTGATCTAGGTAACTTACAGGCCCATAAGTCTGACCAGCCTCATATGTGAGGCCATGGAAAGAATCAACATGGACAAGATAAACAAAAACATAGTAGATAAATTGCAAAAGCTGGACCCATCACAGTTCACCTTTGTTAAAGGAAGGTCATGCCTATTAAATCTGGTGGACTTTTTTGAGAGGGTCACCAAAGCATTTTATGAGACAAGACTGTGCACACAGCTTACCTAAACCTGGACAAGGCTTTTGATACAAAACCCCACTCAGGCATTACGGACAAGCTCACTAGTTTAGGAATAAACCTTTTTATCAATTGTTGGATAGCCAGTTGGCTTTCTGATAGGACCCAGGAGGTCAAAATAGGTGAGGCCACCTCCACCAAAAGGCCAGTCACTAGCAGAGTCCCCCAGGGCTCAGTACTGGGCCCACTACATTTTGGCATCTATATCTCTGAAACAGAAGCAAATGATGAAAGTTTATGGCTGACTATGTTTACAGACGATTGCAACCTGGAGGTTATCATCGACTCCACTGCAGACATTAGCATTCTTCAAAAAGGTCTGTCTCTGACTAACAAATGGTGCCAAAGGCATGGTCTTAAACTCAATGCTAAGAAATGCATAATTGTACTATCAGGAAGTAAATCATCCCAACTAATTACCATGTTGATAATGTGCCCCTAAGAGTCGAGCCAGTGGTTAGGGATCTGGGTAAACACATAACCATACCTTCAATCACCATGTGGCCACAGTGGTGAGAAAATCCTTTTATATTGTGGAACTTATAAATAAGAGCATGGCATCTAGGTCCAAAGAGGTCATTATCGCAACATACTCCCCCTTTATCAGACCAATCATAGAGTACAATGCTCCCTTTGGTATGTGCCTGACCAGGCATATGTAGAAACTACAGCAACAGAGTTTCCTTACAAAAAGAATACAAGGCATAACAGACCTGCCTTATGCACAGTGCCTTAAAGCCCTTCCTTTCTACTCAGTCTCCTGTAGATTGCTGAGTGGTGATCTATGCCTGGCTTACAGGGCCTCTGCAAACCCCACATTAATGAATCAAGTGTATATTTGTAAGTCAAAGAGTACCAGAAATACAAGGTCTACGGACCTGAATTTTGACTGTGTTTTAAACAGAAAATGCTGGAGAGACAGATATGCATCCCAAAGACTGTCCCTTCTATGGAACAGGCTTCCCATCCATGTGAACCTGAGATAATTTATCACCCAGACCAGTGGATGGGGAATAGGAAATTTACACTGGGCCTGGTACCCTTATGGACAGAGGTGGCTTATAAATGCCTGGCCCTCAATGTCCTATTTGTATACAGGACATCATTATTATTTCAGAAAAATGTAGCTAGGCTTGGAAAGGCTCCCTGGGTTGCTAGACTAGTAACAAATCTATGAATCTATGAATCTAAGTTAAATACTGCATCTGGACCTGGAGTTTTGCAATTTGGAGCTTTGCTTAATTTTCTTACAATTTCTCTAGCTATTATTCTGGTATGACTGGCCTATTGCTCCTTGATAATGAGGTAAAGTATTGGCAAGGAGTAAATGGCCACATGGCCCAATTGCTTTATACATTTTATGATAATCAGTCTGAGTAACAAGATGCTGGCAGGTACACGCCCAGGTAAGTGAGGAAACACAAGCATATGAAACCTTAGGCAGAACAAAAGTGTGCAGATTTGGGAAAGAAAGTCAACCACACAGCATATATTTCCATAAAAATTTGTTTTGATAATTCAATTTCCTAAAAAGGGATAGATGTACAGATTTTCAAAGAACAATTGAGCACATAGCATGCGATTCTACATCGATTTGTTGTGACAATTCACTTTCCTAGAAATGGCACTAGTAATGTAATGCATCAGTTTTCTAGGAAGGATAAGATCCTTGAATACGTTTACTGGCTTAATTTATTCATATTTTGTTTACAGGGTTGTACCATTAGGATTGTGGCCTATATTCATAGTGACTAAAGGAAACTTAGGCAGGGTCCCAGGGAAATTTCCCTACTTTTTATGAGTGTTGTAAGGTGTTTTACATCCATCTGAGCTATGACCAACTTAGCCACATGGGATCATGATTTACCATCTCCTCTGAGGGTAGTACTTCAGAATGACAACATCCCACTCCCATTATGCTATACTACTGTGCCAGTATTAGAAAATGAATATAAGCACCTGATGTAGGACTGGAGCCCAGAGTTTTCTGATATTCAGTCATTAAGAAGATAATTGTGAGCCCCTGACACCAGCAAACATTCAATGTTTCTAGACATGGAAACCACATATATAAGTCTTGTGTCACCTGGTGTCCCTGTTTTTAGAGAAAAAAACAAAATTATTTCGTCCATCAGAATGGGAAACAATAAATTACATTTTGGCTAAGGTTAAGGTCTGTCAATTTTGTGTGTTGCAGTTCCTGGATAGGATTAAAGGTCTGAGCTGTTAATGAGATGCTTCCTGTCATCATGGGTACAGAGATTGATTCCTTCTAGTACTTCTGTCTGCCTGTTATGTGATTCTGAGCAAGTGAATTAACCCAAGAGTGCTCCTGGGTTACACCTGAAAAGAGAGACCTGCACTTATTGGGCTTACCTTGCTAACAAATGAATAAAATAAAATGGACAGAATCTAAAGCCTAGAATGGTTTAAAGATGAGTTAACTATTTCAAGCTTTTGTCTGCATGTAAGATGTGTGATAGCAACAGTTCTGACACAAGTTCATTATACAGCAGATGGTGTGAATTCACAGGCTATCACTTCTAAAATCTGACAAGCAGCACTGATCCATGGGGAATGCAGACTGTCAGGAAAAAATAACTTGCATTTCCTCTCCAGGGCTTCTTGAGACATGCTACTTTGACACATTGCCCAAGCAAATAAAATAACATTAGCCTGTTCTCACTGGCCAAGAAGGAATTCACCTCTGTACTAAATTACCCCTCTCTCATCCATCTTGCTTATCTGTTTGCAACTACTAATTGATGGCTCCAGTTTGCCAAATTCCCGTCTCCCTCTTCCCACATAAATGTATACCATTAATATTTCAAATAACGTATTATAGTTGTACAGTTTATTATATTTAAAATAATTAGTTTAAAATTGTTGCCACACAAAGCAATTATTTAATGCAGTGTGGAGTATTACAATAGTAATGGTGTTTCACTAGGCTGGTGTTCTGCAAAAGTCATAGTGCATGGATATTTATATGGGACCAACACTGATCAACGTCGGCTTAATTCTGATCAACTAACACAGATTAGCTGAATTTGTATGGATCACTTTTTTGATATACATTTTTTGCATGTTGTAGTAAAATTGTGTAAGTTATTTATATGTTTAGCAGGTGAGTGTCTGATATTGCTGTTTTTCTGCCTTTTTTATTTTTCTGTAGTTTCCATTTCTAGATTTATTAATGCTATTGTTTTACATGTTAATGTCCCCAGTAGTTCTTTCCACATATTACTTTGGCAGAATATTTTGAACGCTTTTCATATCATTTTGAGAACAGTGCAAAGGTACACTTAATCCACCACTGACCAAATACCTTTTCTGTGAAAGTGAATTTCAATGCAGTTTGACTGAACATGAGTTTCAAGGACAGAGATGTTTATCCCTGCACCACTGCGGCCTTCTGTAATTATTGTAGGAGTAAAGAAGAAAATAATATACACCCTGACAGGTATGAACAAGAAGCAGTGACCAAGTAATGGGACACTTGGCTCAAATGGCTCAGGGGGGCTGATCCAGTACCCTGCCTAGGGTCCCATTTGACCATAATCCGGCTCTGCTCATGAGTCCAGGTCACACCCACTACACATGGCAGTCCAAGATGTATAGGTTTTACTTGTGGTTAATTCTAACAGGGTACTTAAAATATAATGACTACCCACATATTTATCCAGTAATGACTACCCACATATTTATCCAGTAATGTAAGAACTCTATAGGGTTTGGCTTTGACGATCCTGTAACAATGACATAGTACTTAATGTTCTTGCTTTAAGCCTAAACAGTATAGAGTTCAACCTCAATAAACTCTTTCTTGGAAAGAGAGTCAGAATTAGAGCTGAGATCCTTTTCTTTAAATAAGATGATATTTCTTCTTAGTTGATTACTTATTATTTGAGAGCTCGTTGCGTTGCAATTCAGAGTTGTAGGTTTTACAGAACTATACAAATGTGGGTTGACATTTACCATACGGTGTTTTAGTGACTATTTGATTACAGGGTAATGAAGTCCTGTAGACCTTGCAAAAAAGAAAGTCAGCATCACTGGTCTCTAGTTCTCTGTTTTTATCATTGAATTGTGAGTCTGGTGCCTGTTGGGCTGGACTTTTGTGTGTATATTGTTGATATTGGTTGGGGAGGGTTTCTGGATCATACTGGTCTTGTGTAACTCACATACAACATTTATATATATTGATATATTTATTTTATATGCATATTTGCTGATACTTTTAGTGTTTTTTCAAATTGTGTCTGTGTTGATATTTACTTATCATAGTTGTCTGGTATTGTTTGTTTAAATTAACATTTGTGGATGATTTTAAAATAGAAATAACTGTTTCACAGAGGTCATAAAGAGGGTGCTAATGATGATGGCAGCTTAAAGACTTTAAATTTGAAGAATTACTGAGATGTTTTTGTCAGCTACATCTGAGGTACCCTTAGTTTGTTTGTTATTCATTCAACTACTGAGGTAAAGGGACGAATTCTGGTCCCAATAGCGATCAGACAAAAATAAAACAACCTATAATAACTATTGTCATCTTAGAAATATAGCCAAAAAACAAATTAAGGATGACAACAATCTCTACAACACCAACATTCGACAAGAAAATAGCAACAACCCACAACATTTCGGGAACTTCATCAGTTACTACAACCAGGTCAAACTAAAACCCCCACCCCAAATACTACAAACCAAGAACAAACCATAGCTAAATAATTCAATCCTTTCTTCACCAATTCCATACTCTCACTATTAAATAATAACCAGAATACCACTTCTGTCATCCATCCAGTAACCAATGTAACCAGTGCTACTCTTCATCTCAAACCAGTCCAGACAGACAAGATAAAAAAAAAACTGTTAACAAAAATAAAACCAATGGCAATTGCAGTTGATCAACTACCAAATGAATATTCTAAATTGGCTGCTGAAGTCATCTGCTACCAAATATCAATACAAATCAATAGATCCACAACAGAACAATATATCCCAAAGATCTAAAAAGTTTCATATGTAATTCCTCTGCACAAGGGTGGATCATCTCTTGAACTTTCCAGTTTAAGGCCAATCTCCATATTATCATCTCTTTCCAAAATCCTGGAAAAATGCATGCATGCCCAGCTACTTTGTCACCTTTTAACAAACAACCTACAATCTAAGTCTCAGCATGACTTCCATCCCAAGCACAGCACCACAACTGTACTACTAAGCTTTACCAACACCATAAACCAATTAAAAATGAAGGGAAACATTTCTCCTCAATCTACTTGGACATGTCCAAAGCATTCAACACAGTATGCCACCAATAACTCTTAGATGAACTCGCCTCTCTTAATCTATCTCAGAAAGCCCTCTCCTGGTTCCACAATTACCTTTCCAATCATCAACAGGCAATCAAATGGCAAAATGACCTCTCCCCTCTACTACCAGTCACTGCCAGCATCCCACAAGGATCAATAGTAGGCCCTCTTCTTGTCTTCATCTTTACAAACCAACTTCACTTGACCCCTAATCTTGCAACCATTATCCAATATGCAAAAAACTCCACTGTCATCTGCTCTGCTCTCTCCTTAACACAACTACAAGAAACCACCCAAAACTCCCTCTTAGCTATAGAGACCTATCTACACAAACTTCAACTCATACTAAACCCCAACAAAACCAAACTAATGATCTTCCAAAACAGTCACAACAAATTCAACAGCCATAATCAGAACATAAAAATCATCTCATCCAACTATAAGATAATCAAACCAGTCATAGAAACAAAACTACTAGGAGTTACCATTGCCAGCTGTCTAAAATTTGACAAGAATCTGAGTCACGTTATTAAAAAACATATCAAACTAGGTACCCTCTATAGAATCAAACGCTACCTCACCAGCCCTGCCAGACAAGCAATCGCCAGGACCCACCTTCTATCAACCCTACTATATGCTAACCCAATATTCATAAACCTTAGAAAAACTGACCGAAATAAGCTAGAATCTTGCTACCACAAATTGCCAAATTTGCTGCCAATCTACCCAACAGAAGTCATCACTGTGAAGCCCTCCAACAACTAAAATGGTTTGAACTATTTAACCTCCTAACCTACAACCAAATTACTATAACCCTCGCCATATTATACCAGCACAACAAATGTCCAGCTATACAAAATCTAATACAATGCCAAACCAATAACATACCCCTAAGATCTTCCAACAAATTCTTCCTAAGTATTACCAAATCAAATAACTTTGGCAACTGGCTTTACTCTAATCAAATCCCCCCCAAAAATGGGAAGTCCATCCTCCACAATATTCTCACTATAGACAACCCCACTACATTAAAAAAAATCTACTTAAAACACACGTAAACAACAATTGGATCTATTCCTACTCATTCCTAGGCTAATCATACTTCTACTATCCCATATTCTTCAAATAATATCCAAGTTACCCACTTCTGCTCTAATCCTGCTGAAATGTATGCCGTGCTTGCTGTAGGAAACCTTAAACTAATATCACCTCCTGAATTTTACTATTAAATGTTTTACTCCTCAAGAAAGTTTGGTCACATTCTACCAATGGATGTTTTTGTACAACATATTTATTTATTTTATTTTATTTTACATGTGTTAACCAGGTAGTGTCCAGCTGGGCAAGTAGCCTGTTTTCAGCAAAGACCTGGTGAGAAATTCTCCATAACAATAGTACAAAAAAAGATTACAAAAATTTTAGAAAGATTTACAAAGAATATACAAAGAGTTTAACAGTTGCCTACAATCACAATTTATAAAAAGAGAATGTAAACAGAAAGCATTACATTTCCTATGTCTCATTAGATACATAACTAAAATAAACCATTGTGGTATTTTCATTTGGTAGAAATAAGACAAGGAGAAGATAGCAGAAAAGAAACATTTGATTGATGGCATGAGAAACTTGCCAGGAGTATTACAGGAGCATAGCCATTGCTGAGTAAGGTATTCCTTTAGGAGTTGTTTGAAGATATGACTATTTGTGTTTTTTAGGATATTCTGGGCTATTAAGTTCCACTGTTTGGCTACAAAGTGAAGAGAGAGTCACCAAAGTAATTATGGGACTTAGTTACCTTGAGTATAAGTTTATTAGATGATCTAAGTGTCCTGGGGTTGGTATTTAGTTGCACTAGGTTGGACAGTGCAAGGCAGTTTTCAGGTTTGTGGATAATGGAGTGGACAGTGGTGAGCTGACTGAGCAATAAAAGATTTGGAAAGTCAAGCCAGTGTAGCTTTTGAAGAGTAAGGCAATGATTGGTCCTGTTGGGTATATTAGCAGCATATTTTGCTATTTTATTATAGCAGGAATCAAGTAGATGTAAATCAGACATGCACAGGTTAGTGAAAATTTGAGAACAGTAGGGGAGAATAGCTAGAAGGTGGGATCTGGCTGTGGCTAGTCTGGCATTTTGAGTGAGGTAAGGTTTGGCCCTCTATAGTGCACTAAGTTTGATGTGAACTTTTTTAATCGTGAGTGATATGTGTTTATAGAATGTGAGGTTGTTGTCTGTTGTGACACCAAGTCGTTTTGTTTGGTTTTGCTTTGGATTTTCTGTTGGAGAACATCATTAATTTTGTTTTGATTGGGTTTAGGGTGAGTTAAAGTTCATTTAGGTAATTTTCAATATCTAGAAGTGATTTTTGCAGTTTATCCTGGAGGTCTTGGGGTGTGGAAGAAGAGCAAATAAGATTAGCGTCGTCGGCATATTGAATGATAGAAGCAGATTTACTGGCAGTGTTTAGGCTGTTTTTGAATATAATAAAAAAGACAGGGCCAAGGATGGAACCCTGAGGAACCCCAATGGAGACTGGGAAGAATGTAGTGAGTCTATTATCAAATTTGGTTGCCTGTTGTCAATTAGTAAGATAGTTAAAGAACCAGTTGAGAGCTGCAGAGCTGAGGTTGAAGGAGGTTAGAGTGTTGAGTAGCAGTTGGTGGAATACCATATCAAAAGCTTTGGACATATCAAGAAATATAACAGAGACTAGTTGTCCATTGTTTCTGAGGCGATTGATGCAGTTAGGGAAACTTATGAGGGCTGTGGAGGTACTGAAGCTATGATGGGAACTAGATAAGAGGTTATTTGTAGTGAGGTGGTCTAGGAGCTGCTTATGGATACATTTCTCTAAGATTTTGGCTAAGGGTGAGAGAATGGCAATGGGCCAATAATTATAGAGATCTTTAGATGGCCCTCCCTTGTGGAGAGGGATGATATGAGATATTCTCCAGAATATGGGGACATATTGTTCTGCAATGGCTCGATTGATTAGGATAGATGCAGGATAGACGATGGAGCTGGCAGCAGTTTTTAAGAAGTTACTAGGGAGTTGGTCAGCTGCTAGACAGCTAGGTTTTAGTTTTGATAGGAGTTTTTTTATATAAGAGGTTTGTATGGGTATAAAAGAGAAGTAGCTGGGTTTAGAGTTAGTGGAGGTAGGCACTGTAAGTGGTTGGTTAGATTTGTTATTGTTTAAATGTGAGGTGATAGTTGTGATAAAATGAGAGTTAAATTGAGATGCTACGCATCTGGTGCTATTTGTTGTAGCTGGTGCAGGGGTAGAGGTTTTGCCAAGGTTGAGGAGGTAGTTAATGTTTTGCCAAAATTATTGTGGGTTATGTGTTTTTTCTGACAGACTAGAAAAATAAGATTTTTTTTGTCAGATAATATTTGCTTCTTAGTTAGGTTTCTTAGTTGTTTGTAAGAGGTGAGTTTTTCTGATATTTTGGAGGTTTGATAAGTAGTCCAGGCTATATCCCTTTGTTTAATCAGAGATTTAGCATCTTTGGTTATCCAAGGTAGGTTTTTGGCTTTGGAGTGTATTTTTCTTGTTGGAGTGAGGTCATTAAGGATGTTGAGGAAAGTATCATTAAAATATTATACAACTTGGTCTAGGTGATTTGATTTTAGAGGTGACCAGTTGCAGTTTTGAAGTATGGAATTTAAGATGTTAGGGCAAAACTTTATCTTGTTGTGCATGTGGTTGAAAATGACATTGCAGGGGGACTGAATGTGTTTCCTTAGTAGAAGGGTAGGGGAGTGATCACTGAGAGAATTGGGGAGGCACCCAGCATGGTGGGCAAGGTTGGGCTTATTGGTTAGTATCCAGTCTAGAATAGATTCTTTCTTAGTGTGTTCATTAATAGTTTGGGTGAAATTGAATAGATTGATAAAATTGGAGATGTTGTCAGATGAGCAGGATAGCCAGTCCAAGTTGAAATCGCCTAGCACTATAGTTTCTTGGTTGAAAGTACAGGATGCCCAGGATAGGAGACTTTCCATGGTAGGTACATTATTTCCTTGTGGTAGGTAGGAGTCAATAATTATCATGGTTTTATGTGGATTTACTTCAAATAGGGTGGTTAGAATTTTTGCTTCTGATAGATTTGGGGGGAGTACAGATAAATTTTTAAATTTTGAGGAAATATTTATACATTATGGCAATGCCTCCACCATGCTTGTTCAGCCTATCTTGTCTAATAATATTATAATCACTAGTAAGTATTTTCTCATATATGAATGTTATTTTCTGACAATTGCTGCTAAGAATACTGTTTGACTACCATTCACCCTGAAATGACTTGCTCTGTCTCCTCTGATATTGTAAATATCTATGTCTTCTTAGTCAAACATACAAGGAAATGTAACATAATGTACAGTTCGGATTGTACCATGATTGTTGTGTATGTAGAATGCATTATGTTATTAGGCTTATTATGTTTTTGTATATAGAGTTTTTCTCACTAGGCATCTGCCGAAAATGGACTACTAAGCCCAGTTGGAGCCCCCCTCCCCCCCCCGTTAACCAAATAACAAATAAATACAAATAAAATAAATTCAATTAAGACGGGGTAAGCACCTCAGGCAAGGATATAGAGTCTGGAAGAAACTTGAGTTCTATGCCATATCATTATAGCTCAGGAGGAGGACAGAATGAGGGGACAAAGCAAAGAAGGGAGTACTGGAAGGCAGCAGGCTCAGCTAGTCGATTTTCCTTCCAATCTAGACACCTAGACTGCAATTCACATTAGGGTATGGGTCTTTGTTAAGGATGCAGGCTTTAAATTATCTCTCCTTCTATAACTTTATAGCTGTGAGATTCCTGAAACAGTGTAATGGCTGTTTTATTCTGGCTGATAACACATTACTGATAAACTGAAGAAGTAACATGTATGGGAAGTGTAATTACACAGTTAACTTTGAGGCATGGCTCTTTATGTATCCAGATGCCAGTAAACAGTTTGGATATCTCTAGAGAACAGTTAGAGACTGTTGTTAACTCCAACCCACCAAAGTCCTCTTAAATGGTTAGTACTAACTCTGATACATAATACTGCAAGCACACCTCTGCAGTCACAAGATTGGGGAGCTGTCTCCAACCTTATATATAACCAAATGAAATAACTGTCTCCATCTTCATGCACAATGCCCTTTATGCCAGGGTATTAAACACTGGCCTTACCTTATTAACATAAGCTGATGTTCAGTTACTGTGTTGTCATTATACTGTGTTTATAACTCATGTGAACATAATGAATTCTATAATAAACTAATAAATTAAAGGCAAGGGTAATACTATCATTTCAATTACTTCGCTGTAATTTGGGATGACTGCAGTCCCAACAACATCATCACAGTGTTCCTATGGATTTTGTTAATAGTAATTACTTGATCAATTATTTGCAAATCTTTCCCAAGGATAATAATGTTCTTTTTGTAAGTACTTGTTACTTATTTTCAATCGTTATAAATGAACAAATATAGTGAACATCTTCCTTAACTTGAAAAATACATACAGACACATGTATCTGGATATTAGTGCACAAGTTTGATGTCATATTTATTACATATCAATATCATTTAATAAGTAACGATTAAATCTATATACTTGCCCACACTTTAATACCTTTTTTTCAAACTAGCATTCTCTTTCTTTATTTATTAATGTATTCCATCCATTTCTGTTCATGTGTCTAGGGGAAATGGCTGTTGGTCCCAAAATAAAAGTAATCCCCCAAATGTTTTACACAGAACAAGAACACTAATCATTTAAGACCAGTTATATATTTATAAGGTTATATTTTTAAATCTCTTAATCATATAAATCAGTGATGGCAAACCTATGACATGCGTGTCAAAGGTGACACACCACAATGTTCTGGGTGACATGCCAGCTTTCACCAACACACGAGTTACCAAAGAAGCTGCTTTTGCATTTGTTGCTCATATGAAGTGCACTGGATTATTTTGTGCCAGGAGCCAATTCAACAACACTGCTGCAGAGGTAAGGAAGTTATTAATCTTAAAGACTATTTCGGTATCCTGTCTCGATAGAGTCTGCAAATGGAAGTGCAGACATTGTTTTCTCTTCTTGGTTACACTTCTGCAAAGGGCAAGTAATCTGGATTTCTAAGTGTGTGCTGTTTTACATTCCTCTCAACTGTCCCTCTTAATCCCTCCTAAAACTGGTGAATTTCTACACTGAATAGACTTATTTTACTTTAGAAAATGTATATTAATTCACATTCATTTTTTCTGTCAATGTCTCAGATTAATAGTACTAGTAGTTTAAAACTGTCCATGTCTCTTATTTCTAGATTTGCCCCCTGATTCTGTTGAAATTTATCCCTGATGTATTGAGAGCTATGCTGTTTTATTTATTTGTATTTATTTTTTCATTTATTTTATTTATGTATTTATTTTTGTTTGTCTGGGGGACACACACTAACAGAGTCAAGCTAGGCATTTTCTGAATTTTTGACACGCCAGACCCAAAAGGTTTGCCATCACTGATCTAAATTGCCGTATTGCTCTCTACAGTTATTTTCTTGCTCAAGCACACTCCACCCATCCTTGGTAATTTTCTTAAGTGTCCTTTCTATCCATAGCAGTAAAAATGCATTGCTTATATCTAGCTATATATCTATATCTATCTATCTATCTATCTATCTATCTATCTATCTATCTATCTATCTATCTATCTATCTATATATCTATAGCTCTCTCTCTCTCTCTCTCTATATATATATATATATATATATATATATATATATATATATATACACACATATATATATATATATATATATATATATATATATGGGTCTACTTCTAATGATCTTAAGACCACTTATCCGAAACTGAATTTACCGAGACAACAACACTGAACTGTTAACTTACCAAATGATCACAATACTAAATATTTTAACAAGGAACGTATGCACTTGGCCAGCATGGGGAAATTTGCCCTTTTCCCCACTGTAGTGCAATCCCAGAGTTGGTATATTTACTTGGGGGTGGGAATCCCCCCGTCTGGGTGGATTTGATGTACTGATGTGTGTTTCTTTGTTCATTGTTGGCCAAGTGTGTACTTTCCCTGTTAAAAAATTCAGTAGTGTGATCATTCAGTAAATTAACAGTTCGATGTTGTCTCCATAAATTCAGTTTTGATTAAGTGATCTTTCAATCATTAGAAGTAGACCCGTATATTTTACTGGGTTGTTTTCTTACATGCTACTATAGTCTACCCAGAACATTCACTCGGGGACTCATTTCATGATTGCGCAAAGTGATAGCCTCTCACTAAAACATAAAACAAAGATGTGAGAGCCTCAGCCTGCTATACTCCCTTCCCACTCCGAATTCACTAATAGGTGTATGCATTTTATTTAGTGCTCATTTCATTGAAACACAAACGCTCAAGCTCAACTTATTGGAAACTTATTTAATTGAAAATTCATTTAATTGAATCACAATTCATATAAAACATTCTACACAACAAGTATACTGTAAAAATATTTACTTTTGCAGGGGGAGGCGCAGGGGCTTTGCCTCTCACACCCCTTTCTTATACTAACTTCATGGTTGCACAACCATGGAGAAAAGAAAAAAAACACTGCATACAGTAAAATAGTGTTGGAGCACAACCACAAACTTCTACAGATCTGGGGGTACAACATGATGGTACCCATCACCAATCTGTACATAACCGGATAGACTCACTTCCTTAATAACTCCCATAATCAGAAGTAGCAATATCACATAGTGTAATACACTTCTACAGTTATCAAGCTTCTGGCAATTAGAAGTTCCATTTTCAAATAACTTTGGTGAATAATGTAATTTACAATACACTAAGCAAGCCAGAAGATGACCAAAGACAATCAGAATTGTTGCTTTGTATTGCCTTCTCTTATTTTTTGTCTGAAATGGAAAGTATGACAGTTAGATATTGCTGTCCTATTTGCCCTGATGTAGTACTACCCCGATTTTGATAAGATGAATAGCTGCATACTTACAAATAGGATGTAACAAGTATCATACAGTAACTGGACAGGTGAAATTCTAGCTTACAGTCAGGGTGTCCCACAAGGCTGTGCCTTGGGCTCATATTTGTTTAAAGCTGTATCTTTTTGATTTATCTTTTTCATCTGAGATGTTCTATAGTTTGTATGCAGATGACATGGAAAGCTAAGATATATCAAGGACATCTACAGACTGTGGGAAGCTCCATTAGTAACATGCTAGCAGTTGCAAGAGTCAAATACCTGAAGTAAATGTCTTAAGAAAATATGAGTTTGTTATGGACATTGAAACTCTGTAAGACAAATGCATGATTAACATGGATTCAAAAACATAGCTTCACATTATGTTATGTAAACAAGTTTGTATTTCTTATTTTCTAACATATTTTCCACATTGTCTTACATTGTATAATTACTTAATCTTTGTGCCTTCTGGCCTGGGTCATGTTTGTTAAAGGGCTAAGGATCAGTTTACATGCTCAGTTAACAAGTAATAAATAAATATACATGATGTCAGAGACACAGCTGCTCCCTTACAGGAACTCAAATCTTGTTATTATCAAACAGACACGAGAAATATAGAACTACTGACTGAAACCAAGTTCAAGTAATATTTCCTGGCTGCTATAAGTGACCCATTCAACCCTGGACGTTATTATTACAAGTAAAGATGGAATCTGGGGCTATATGTATAGAATAATACAAAGGTAACCCCCATCCCATTATATATTTGACTTCAGAATTGTAATAATAATAATAATGATGATGATGATGAGGGAGAGGAAGACAATCTTCATAGATGGTGCATTGAGATTGTCTGCATACACTGTTTGGCAATTTGTTCAGGTAGTTGCATGTTTTAATTGAATTTATTTCTAAATCAATAAATAGAATATTATAAATTCATTTAGCAACGTGTTTTAATTGAATTTCTTTCTGAATCAATAAATAGAATATTATAAATTCATTTAGCAACAGAATATTCATATACAACGAATGTAATGAAAAATAAATGAAAACTATCTCTCTTATTATACATGAAATAAACAGTTTAATGAGCTTTGCTAAGTTGAATTTCAACTCTAGGAATAACAAAGAAAGAAGAAAAACATTTATAAAAGGGAGACAGACAATGGACAATTCTAACTGTGTATATCTTGAAAGTAATAACATAACTTATACTCATATTAAGCAAGGGCCACTAAAATACAATAGGCGGAGCAATACTGAGAACGTTACATTTTTATTTTCTAATAAAATACTCACTGGAAAGAGAATGTAGTTAGATATTTTGTGATATTAATGCAAACCTATTTATTTCTTTAATATTAATAAACGTCAATATTTAGATATCATCTAAAAAGAAAGACAGAATTCTTCAAGTTTTTCATGTTTTCTCTATCTACTGCTAGAATTGTCCAGAGGGAAGGTATTTGATCTTTATAATATCAGCAGATATAGGTGCAGATATAGGTGCACTGAACAAAATAAAACATTTTATAATACTGAAAGTATAATATCTGAAGATACAGGTGCACTGAAGAAAATAAAACATTTTGTAATACTGAAAGTGTAATATCAGAGGAAACTGGTGCACTGAACAAAATAAAACTTTTCATAATACTGAAAGTGTCTGTCAATAAATATTGACCAGAGTATTGGACATTGAGCCAAATTGTTATGATATTATCACACTTATAAATAATACACTCCAAAACAGATTTTAATGATTTATTATTTCTCCAACAAAGAAGTTCATTTTGTTTTTTTCTAGTTTTATGAGGCATGAAGAAAAATCCATGCAAAAATATAGATGAAAAGGTGAATAAGTAGTCCTTGTAGGAGATCTCAAAAGTATATATTTTTTCACTGTCTGACACATGTGCATATGTTGAAGTAACCATAGATTTCCAATAATTGAAAAGTGTTTTATCATTTACTGGATTTATAGGAACACAGGTCTTTTTGCCAGTAGCGATGTATGACTTCACACCATCTATTTTGGTTACATTGTTAGTTACACTTCCCAAAAAAGCAACTGCTAGAGATTGAGGGAGTGTTCCTCAAAGACCAAGGGGAGGTATTGCACTTTGCAGTGCCCATTTGGAAATACACATGCACACACACACACACGTTCTCTTATCCAGTTTTGATGATGTTTAGTACATGGTCTGACACGTAAGAACTAGGGATTAAGGATATGAGCTGTTTACGATCTTCAGTCCGCAGTCCTAGATTTTATTCCCTTAGCATACTGTGTGACTTACCCAGGTTGACTTGTCCCATGAAAGCAGGTACTTGTACTTAATGACTTTACCTAACTAAAAGAAAATAAATAAAACTGTTGGATCTAAGAATGAGGATCGTACTTTTGGGGTACTAACACTTGTGACAAGTTGTAAGCAACAGGTATAAATAATATTTATTTACTGAAGATGCTTACAACAGAGTCTCTCACTGATAAGGAACTGTTGCATTTTTGATGGGAGACTATTTTTTTATTTCTTTATTTATTTTTTGTTTACCAGAAAAGTCCAACTAGGCACAGCAACTCCTTTCTGAGGAGGCCCAGGGAGAAAAGTTTCACAAGTACATTAAATATAGTTATACAATCCTATTTAAAATAATACAAGACAAATGTGCAAATTAAAAATTATTGTCAAGACATCATACATACATGAATATATATATATATATATATATATAAAATTGCCTTAATTATATTTTTCTTTCTTATTTTCTTATATATATATATATATATATATATATATATATATATATATATATGTGTGTGTGTGTGTGTGCGCGCGTGTGGAAAAATATAAGTAAGGCATACAGATTTGTTTTGCAAAGCAGTTCTAGTAAGGTGCAAGCAGTGTAGTATGCAAGTTAAGACAAGTCTAGGACATTTACAGTCAGCTAGCACAAGAGCGATAGACAGAAGGCAGGGTGTGGAATAAGAGTGAGTGAATAAAGGAAAGAGGGGTGGCTAACTAGTCAAGGGACTCAGTTTATGTACTAGACATGAGCAATATTCTTTCACAAGGGACAGAGAGGTGACCTTATAAAAGTTATCAATCACAGTTTGTAGCTGTTTGGTATTTTATGTATCTGCAGCTCCCTGTGTGAAAAAAACACCAATATCACTAATAACTTGTGCTCTCCTGTCCTCCATATATGCCTGGTAGTTCTTAAATATCATTCTCTGTTAAAGATGCTGTTCTGCTGAACTTTAATTTTTTCAGAGAAATTTGCATGTTTCAACATATCCTCTCCACCATCATTCTTCATAGAGTGAACAGATTAGATTTATTTATTTATCGCTTTCTATGCTTTTCTAGCATAGTTACTGTAACAACTTGTTGACCTCTCTGCACAGATTCCAGTCCATCAACATTCCTGCGGAAGTCAAATCTCCAGAACTTTACACAGTATTCCAGTGGTGTTTTCACCATTGTCTATGCAGAGGAAGAGTAACTTCACAACAAGCTAAAAATAAGTCTGGCAGTTCAGTGTAGAGGTTTAAGACTCTGTAATACTAAACTTAATGCATAAAGCAGTCCAGGGTTAGATACCCGCAGTCTCCATTTGCTTACTGTGTTAGTCTGAACAAGTTACTTAACCAAGCATTGCTGCTGATCTTCTGCAGTTAACAAATAAAATTGCTTTTATTAAAAACTCTCCTCTCCAAGGTTTCCTTTTCCACATTAACTGCCACTTTTCATATATATTCATGCTTTAATCACTTTCCATTTCAGGTTTTATTAATAGAACTGTCCTAATATATAGTCCCCATTTAAGCTCTTTTTTTTACCCAGCTGTATCATCTCGTGCTTTTTTTTACCCTGGAATGGGACACCAGCTTCACAAACAGAGTGTGCAGTTACATAACATAGCTATCTATGCACAAAATGTTTAGTATGCAGTCATGTCATTAATGTGGTTAATAAACATAGACAGCATTAATATTTTGCCAGCACAATTCAATCAAGAATCATCCCAGGTGCATGTAATACAGCCATGTGTACTACACACAGCTGGAAAAGAAGAGTAAATGTTTGTGTGCGTGGATGTTGGTGACCCTCCAGCTTCAGAAGGCACAGCACAGCGTGTGTCCAGCACATAGGATAGGATGCTGGAATAAGCACCATTGAACCACAGCTTACCCATTGTGGAATGGTGTTCTATGCATGTCTCCATGGTCATGGGCAAAAGCAATTCATAGAAATGTTTATTTCTTTCCTTTTAACTGCAGAGGACACAACATTGGCATGTATGCTAATGAAGAGAATCCAACTGAGTGACCTCTTCCATAGATGGAAGCTCAGTTGCATCAGTGATTTTGGAGTGGACCAAGTGTGGTTGAGGCAGTGTGTTTTGTGCAATATCCTATACACTGTAATGTCCCACTGAATCCCTTTGGGAAAATGTACTTTTATTTGTATGCTGTTAGTGCAAGAAATGGTAATGCTCATCTGTGGTATGCTGTGGTTTATATCACTATTATTTGATCATCTTGTACCATCCAAGGTTGGATATCATAAATCCTTGCTGCAGAACTCCCATTTACATACCAGCTGTATACCATGACTCCATTGCATTGCACATGGATCCATATATGAATCACAGAACAATCCAGTATGTGATTTGTACTGCAAGTCAACCGTGCATGACTGGAAACCATATCTATGAATACTGCCCCAAGTTGTCTTACATTTGACCATTCCTCTGACCAAACCTCTTAGTGCAAGAACTATGGGTAAAGCTAAAACTAATGGGGGACATATCTCTCAACTGTCCAGATTTTCACAGAATGTCCAGCTTTTTGCCTGATATTTTCCATCTGTTCCTCATAAAATTTGTGATTTACTGGATTTTTGTGGCAAATCAGTGACAATTGAATTCACTAAATAATGACAGGCATTTGAGTTTCAGACTTCATTTCTTTAAGAAAATGTATGGTAACACTAGAGCTTTTATTTTAGTAACTTTCTAAGTTTATAAAAGCAGTATTTATAATTTGTTCCTATTTGTGAGGCTTTGTTCGCCCCATTATTTTTGGCTTTGTCCAGATTTTTTTGTGCTAAGATGTTGATGTGGGAGAACAATAACCTAAAATCAAGGACAAATTTTTTTCTGTGAAATTCAGGACAGCTGAGAGGTATGCCTCTGACATTGCTAAGACTATTCATGTTATCCTTTTATCCTTACAACAGATTGTGCATCTGTCTGTGGTAAGTTTTTGTTAATATCTGCCGAGAGAAGTGCAAATGCACATATGCACATGGACACATACATGCACAGTCAGACTGACACACACACACACACACACACACACACACACACACACACACACACACACACACACACACACACACACACACACACACACACACCAAAGGGTGTCTTGCACTTTGTTAAGACATTCATCAAACCTGTGATTAAACAACAGTATGTAGGGAGAATTACAGGACCCATGTTTGCACTCAGATTCCAACTGAGGAATTTAACTCTGACTTATTTCATCTGCAGACTGTACAGTCATTGGTGTGCATGGTGAGGTGCACACCATATTCATTATTTTATTGGTTTGAAGAGTTGCAGTACAATGTAACTAGTACTGCAACTAAGCAAATCATTATAATTCAAACATACACATATATTCTAGGTCACACCAGTGCCACTGATTTATTAGTTTAACAAATTTTTATTTTTTTAATTTGTTCACTAGGTAAGTGAGTAAGTGAACTGGTCCTTCACTGATCCCTTTTCAGCCATGATATGGGACAAAAGGCAAGTGTAAAGGCAATATATGAATAATTCTAATGAACAGTTTTAACTACTCCTGCATTAACTGAGAAACATACATGACCACTAACATACAGGCTCAGAGATTCCTGGACTTTGTCAATGCATATGTTCTGTAACAGCTAGTTTGCACTCCCTCTAGGGGCTCAAATATCTTTGACATAGTCCTAACAAACATGGAGAATCTTTGCCTCCCCCAGTGTGATGTTCTCATTGGTAAGACTGGATCATAAATTTGTCTCTTTTGAAATAAATGTAATAGTAGAACCCCCATCAAACCCTAAAACTCTAAATAATTTTTCCAAGGCAAATTACGTTTTATTAAGTGATAGCATAAGTAATTTCAAAGCTCTCCCAACCTTGAAAACAGGGAAGCCTATGCAGAAGTGTACAACTGCATAGAAATGGCAGTATCTGATGGAACTAAACCCAGATCTAGCCGAAAAACAAATCATCCTGGTGGACCCCTGGCATAAATAGATTATACAACAGAAGGAAGAAATTCCTGTCCAGAAGTAAGTGGGAGTGTGTACAACTGAGAAAAAAAAATCCCTCATTAGTATCAACAGACAAATCAGGGAACTAGTCAAGCCTTCAAAAGCTAAATGCAAGACTAAAGTAGCCTTCCAAGCAAAGGTAACCACAAAGCATTTTTAGTTATGTCCAAAATCTTAAGGAAAACACTCAACAATGTGCTAAGTTGGCTGTAGATTGCACTACCTATACTCAGGCAGAAGAAATAGCAAACCTGCTGACTGATAAATTCAGATCAAATTTCACCCCCTCATTACCTCAGGTCACTTCCTCTGAAATACCCCTACCATTGCTTTGCATGTTATCACAAAAGAACAGGTCATCACTGTACTCTCTAAAGCTGGAAACACAGCATCAATAGGCCCTGACAGAATCCCAGGGTACCTGCTTAAATAGCTTGAAATATGACTTATTAGACACACTTGGATCTCTATTTAACCACACTGTCCAGACAGGTTTTGTCCCTGTAGAGTGGAGGACATCAACAGTCATCCCTCTGCACAAGGAGGGACCATCAACGGACTCAGGAAACTACTGACCCATATGTCTGACTAGCCTCATATGTAAGGGTATGGATAGAATAATCATCATGGACCTGGTTAAAAATGATATAGGAAATCTCTAGACTCTAGACCTAGTTTGGTCTCATCAGGGACAGGTCCTGCCTGCTCAGTCTGGTGGAATTCTTTGAGAAGGTCATCAAAGTCATGGATGAGGATGCATACCACCTACCTTGAACCGGCAATACATTTGACACAATACCCCATGCGGTTTATAGTTAAACTCACAAAATTGGGCATAGACTTTTACATCAGCAGATGGATATCCAAATGACTCATAGATAGAACAAATTGTTAGAGTGGGGTAATCCACATCTAGCAGGTGGCTAGTCACCAGTGGAGTATCACAGACCCTGGTACCTGGCCCCATCCTGTCTGGGATATACCTCTCAGATGTCAACACAAATGTAGATGGCCTTTGGCTGACCAAGTTTGCTGATGACTGCAAGTTGGGGGCACTACTTGACTCCCCAGACAATGTTGATATTGTACAGAAAGGTCTAAAGCAGACTAGTGATAGGTGTCAGAGTCATGGCTTCAAGCTAAATGAAAAGAAGTGCATAATAATATGCTTTGTGAAATCAAATACCTTGCAAATTACAAACTTGATAGCAAACCCCTAAGATTAGACCTAGTGGTGAGAAATCTGGGTACTCAAATAGATAGTAATCTGAACTTTGACCACCATGTGTCCATGGTTTTGAGGAAATTCTTCTTTGTGGCTCAGCTCATAAGTAAGGACATGACATCCAGATCTAAGGATGTCATAGTACCACTGTACTAGGCCCTCATCAGACCAATAATCAAGTGCAATGCACCCTTTGGCATGTACCTTGCCAGGAACCTGCAACAGTTGGAGCATCCTCAGAGGTTTCTCACAAAACAAATACAGGTTATAACCAACATGTCATATTTGGACTGATTAAAAGCCCTATCACTGTATTCAGTTTTGTACCAATTACTGAGGGGTGATCTGTGCATGACCTACAAGGCAGTCACTGACCCAGCCCTAATGGAAATGTTGCATATTTGCAAAACTAACTGCATGAGGGTTACCCACTCCAAATATCTAAGCCTAATCTCTGATGTGAATAGATCATGCTTGAAAGACAGATATGTGTCCCAGTGATTGTCCAATAGGCTTCCTATTCATGTGAAGCAGAGCTGCTCCCTGACCATAATAAATCATTCTGTAACTTTTTAAAACTTTGTCAAAGGAGTTGCAAGCTCAGGGTTCACTTGCTTACACTCTCTCTCTGACTCCTTTCCTTCCTGGTGAATTCACTCTCCTTTGTATTTGGCCCATAATGTAGTGGCTGACATGGTAGTTACATACAAGGGTCTAGGTGTTCTCAATGAAATTAAAAGGACTGATATGGGGTATCATGGCCATAAAGCACATGTGGGCATGTACGCACTTTGTTTTTTTTTTCTGCTTAATAATATAAGGTTGTTCCAATTTTGTTTCTTTTCATTTTAGAATAAAAGTCAAAAAGAAACAGACATAAAAAGAACAACTGAGGTAAAATGGTAACAAATAAAAATAATGAATAAATGTCATTTTTATTGTTTTCCTGTTGTTTATTCCATGTGATACATTGTAGCCACTAGGTGGTAGGGGTGCCCTCTCCAAAGTACATGATTATTTTGTATACATCTATAACAAGCTGTGGTTAAATATGGATACAGGAATGTAAATCAGTTCAATTCCCAATCCGGCATCCCATGTACCTCTGAGTAAAAATTAATATACAGATGTAGATTTTAATGTATTTATTTGACTGACTGTTGTACATCTATCACCTTCATTCAAGACAAAGCACTGAACTGCAGATTGGCAGCAGCGACGACATCCAAGACACTAATTCAGAGAATAGCTAATAGTGATCTGAGCAATGACTGTGGCACACTTGTGCAGTTACGCGAGAGCAGAGCCTATATACACTGTAAAAGTGAAATGTTGCCTTAAATTAAGTGAGCTGCTAAAGTTGCTTCATTTGTCATTCTCCTGAGGTTGATTGAAGCAATACGACTAAAGCAGGTATAATCTAGAGGGAATTTCCTTCTTTGCTGCTTGTGCTACATGATTTCCAGTCCAGCTTTTTACTGAGTAAAAGGTTTTACAAAATACATGTTTCAAGAAAGATTCATACAATCAGTGCAGCAGTGATACCAGTGTTGTATTACGGTATTCTTTTAGTGGTTATGAACAGGTTTGGGAACTGCAAGAAGTCTGGTATGATAGAAAGGTTTTCCACTGCCCTAGATCAGGTTACATCTATTAATGTGTCCCAGTCATTAAATCTGTCTCCTTAATGAATGAGATTAAGTGGGCAGAGGGAGGTGAGAAGAACATATATCATCTATAGCTATTTTGTTAGTAATGCATCTCCTGATCTGTAATGACCCCACACCTAGACATTCTTTACACATACTGATAACATACCATGTCATGCAGACTTGTAGATATAGATTCACGAAGGCTTGCACGGAGTCTAAGAGTAGTGTAAGACTCCATGCAGCCTTCGTGATCCAGGAACAGCCCTAAAGTCCGTGTAAGAGACCAGCTAAAACGTCTCTTACACGGAGTGGGCGTGGATATGCTAATCACTTCACTTGCAGCCAAATAGCATGCAAATGAGGTAGATTAGCGATCCAGGAAGCCCAAAGCAGCCTGTGTAAGAGCCATTTTAGCTGCAGAAATGTACTCAGTTGACAACTGAGTACGTTTCTGCAAAAACCACAATGGAGCCATGTCAGCTCCAAATAAAGGGTGCATATGTGTCAGGCAGCATGCCAATGGCCAAATATGTGGCCATTGGCAAGGTACCTCGATGCAAATATGAGAAATAAATAATTTTTTTTCGGCGATCGCCGGTGTTTAAGCAGCGCAGCCAGCATAACGGGCTGCACTGTATAAAACATAAAAATGAAGGTTATAAACCCACAAATGTGGGTTTTATGCAATACATGGGTTTACAATGCAGGGACCAGCAGACCAAAAACAACATGGCCACTGTGTAGTGGTTGCTAAGGGGGGAAACTGAGTCTAAGACATGTAACTAAGCATTAGTAGGCAATCTGATGCAAATGAGTGTTAGGATACTGAATTCCACTGTCACATAGCAAATGAGCACATTCTGAGTAGTGTAAGAGTTACATAAGGGGGAGGAACAGAGTAGGAGATAGGTGACATCACAGGGGGGAATGGCAGAAAGAAATGCAGTTCATTGGAGGTCAGTGTTACATGACAGATGTCAGACACATATCATGGAAAGAGGAGTGCAACAACATAAGCATGGGAAAGTCAAGAAATGGAAGGTGTACACTGTTGCCTACACCAAAGTTTCTTGCTGGGCGTGCATGCGCACGTGTGCGTGCCATGAAGCGTGAGTAGGACAGTATGCATGCGTGTAAGGCAGACTGAACATGTGGGAGCGTGTTGGTAGATGTTTAACACTGTTTGCACTGGTGTGCGTGCGTGTAGGGCAGACTGAGCATGTAGGAGCCTGTTGGCAGACTTGTAACACTGTTTGCGCGGGTGTGCGTGTATATTAAACTGAATAAGCAGATTCTGAACTGTATAAGCATGTGTGCGCGCGTGTAAGCCACTGTGAGCATGTTTCTGCTGGTATGCACGCTGCTCCCCCCTGAGGAAACAGAAAGGAAAAAGGAAGCAACAGAATTCATAGGAAGCTAGCAGGGAATACTGCTGGAGCTAGCAGGTGAAAACAATTAGAAGCAGGCAATTACACAGGCAGAATAGTAGCCCAGCCCAGCACTTGAAACTCTGCAAACAGCAGTGCAGGATGTTTCTCTCAAGAGACACTGCAAGACAGGAGTAAGCTATTAGAAGTGAAAACTGAAAAAGCTGAACTCAGAGCAGAAATGTTAGGGGCTGCTATAGCTGTCATAATGAGACATAGGCAACTTGCTGAGGGTGGTGACAATGCAGATGGTGCCAGACAACCCACAGTGAGGAGACGGAGAAGAGTGTACAGGCCCAGGGTCACCTATCATGGGTTACATGAGCTGGAGATAGTAGAGCACTATAGAGTGGACAGAGACCTCCTGCAGCAAATAGTTGAGCTGTGCAGACCACGCCTCACACACAGAACCAACAGAGGGGAACCCATCCCAGTGGAAACCAAGGTATGTGTTGGCCTAAGAATACTAGCAACAGGTACCTTCCAGAGACCAACTGGTGATATGATGGGGATATCACAGGCATCAGCCTCCAGGGTACTGCACCAGTTCCTGGATGCCATGTCAGCACATGTCAGTGATCATGTATATTTCCCCAATGCCCATGAGGTATTGGCCAGCAATATCGTCTCTTCCAGCAAATAGCAGAATACCCTGAGGTAGTGGGTGCAATAGACTGCATGCACATACGCATCAAAGCACCAGCCGGTGAGCAGGGTAGGGCCTACATTAACCACAAGGCTTCCCCTCCATCAACTGCCAGGTCGTGTGTGATGCCCAGGGCATAATAATGAATGTGTGTGCTGGCTGCCCTGGGAGCTACCATGATTCCCACATCTGGCATTTGGCGCAGCTGTACCAGACATTTGCCAATGGGGACATCCCACACGGACACCTAGTGGGGGATGCAGGTTATGCACTGGAGCCGTGGCTGATGACACCCATCAGAAACGCACACACACCTGAACAGGAACGCCATAATGAGGCACACACACAAACACGTAATGTAATAGAGCATGTGTTTGGGCTGCTCAAGTCATGGTTCCGGTGTCTGGACACATCTGGTGGAGCCTTGCAGTACACACCAACTACATGTACCCAAATTGTCATGGTATGTGCTATGCTACATAATATGATCTTGCGAAAACAGCTGCAGCAGGACCAGCATAGGGCTGGGCCAAACAGCCCCCCACCATTGCCAAGGCCATCACAGGCAGAGCGTGACTCGGAGGAGGAACAACCTGAGCCTGCCTCAGTAGGCAGAAGGAGGCGTGCCCAGTATGCACTGGCCTTGGCAAAGAGGCAATGCATAGCACATACACTTGCTCAGTAGGAACCCTGGGAATGATACCACCTCTGACTCACTCAAATAATAACAGGGATGCCTAAAATGACATGACCTGCTCACAAACATGTACAGGGAGTGTAATATGTGCATCCGACAGAGGCAGCCCTACAGCACCACCTGAGGCATGAATGCCATGTGTTAAGTAATGTAACACCATGTACTATATGCACACCTGAGGACCGTGACTAACATCCTACCCTCACCAAGCATCATGCCACAATATGACAATGAGATGATCAATTGCAATAATTGGCTGAAGTATTGCAGTTAGTCAAAGGGGATACAATGTGTGCCAGCCTGGGATGACATGCTGAGCATGACATGATGCTCCACCTGCTAGGACTGGCGTGCACCTATCAGTGCAGGCTGTATGGATACTGGCAAAGGCTGTTGTTACCCACAGCGTGCCCTGAATAGGTAAGGCTCAAAACACAAACCTACCTCCATAGGTATCAGAAGGGATAAGAACCTAGATGTAATGCTACCCAATGCCAGAAGTCTAAACAGCAAGATGCATGCAGTCTAAACTCACCCAGTATGGAGAATGTTGATATCTGTGCTGTAACAGAAAACTGGGTCAAGGCTCACAACAGCACCCTAACACTACCAGGTTACACCTCATACTGTGCTGTACAGCCTCAAAACATGGAACAAGCTACAAAGGAGGGTGACTAGCAATAATTGTCAAGGATAACCACACCCCCATGTTGGTACCACAACAAGAAGCAGCATGGACTAGCCATGGTCAAGTAACAGTGGCTAAAACTGCCTCCCAGTTTATAGCCTGCTACAGACTACCATCACAACACCAGGAACTGCACCTGGCCTATGTTGGAATACATGAATATATCAAGTCCTCCAAACCACATTATATTGGGTGACTGAAAATACCCAGACATAGACTGGGAGCATTATACTAGCTCCAACACTGTAGGACAAAAGTTCATAGAATCCATAAACCAAAATGCCCAGGAACAACGTACCACTCCCACAAGAGGGGTAAGCATACTGGATGTGATAATCAGCAACATGGGTACTGGATGGCAAGATGAGATGTGTATTGCTCACTGGTAAGACCAGACCATAGAGTAATCACACTGGATATATACACATCCTGACCACAGTCCCTGGCCAGAAAACCACAGTGAAAAACATGTGTAAAGCAAAAGTTGCACTCCTCCAAACTGATGTGGAATCCATTAAAGGCCCTGTGCAGGTGCAAAATATGGTCCACACCTCAGAACCTGATATACAGGCATTCCATGAACACTGCCAGGAATGCTTGGATTATGCAATCCTAAATGCCATACACGCAGGCATCTGGCATGGTGGACTCCAGCCATTACCAAACCATGCAAGAGAATGAGGTAGCTACTACATGATAGAGCAAACATAAAAAAAGAAGTAATCACTGATCAGTAGTATGGCAATAAAATATGTCCAGACATACAATCCACTAAGGCCAGCTACAACAAGTTGAATCTGTGAATCTTGAGGCAATGTTACACCTGCCCCAAGTACACAGACAACCCTCAACTCCCCCCAAGAAATACAAATATATGTGAGAGATGCAACCATTTATCCAAACTGGAGGCTGAGCTCCCTCAACTCAGTACTCCCAAAACTAGTCAGGAGGAGAAGGTAACCACACACACACCACAAACCCAGTCCCACATAGACCTATGACAACTACAAACCAAAGACATAAACACAGAAAAACATTCCCGGAGGCCCGAATTACAAACACACCACACCAACAGAGGCCTCCAAAGCAGACACCCAATCAAACAACCTCCAAACATAGCACATGCAACACATAGTACACAAAGCTGGTGTGCCAAACAGTCACAGGCCAGAAGGAGAAACAACATGCCTGATACAGTTGTAATAGGTGACTCCATAGTGAGACATGCTGCTGTCCCGCACACAAGACTGAACAAGGGAAAGGGTACACTAAGCTGCCTGTAGGCTGCTACAATATGCCACATAACACAAGTATGCAGGTCACCCCAAAGCAAGTAGAAATATGATGCAGTCATAGTTCATGCTGGTGTGAATGACCTGAGATGTACCTCCCCAGACTACATGAAAAGAGACATAGATGAGCTCTCCAATTATGTAGTCCAGGCCGGTATGACACTGACCATTTGCAGCATCCTACCCTCACCAAGAATGATGCCACAGTACAAACACAGAATGATCAGTTATAACAAGTGGCACAATTACTGGTGTCATTCCAAGGGGATCCAATGTCTGTCTGCTTGGGATGTCATGCTTGACAAGCCACGCAGCTGTTCCAGGGATGGCTTGCACCTGTTACCCTGGGCGTCTGGATATTGGATAAGGCTTTGCCATCTCCATAGAGCCTTTTGTAGGCAAGGCTGAAAAGACTAACCCACCACCCTAGAAAACATAAGTGGAAAGAAACATAAGGGTAATGCTGACCAATGCCAGATGTGTAAACCTCAATATGCATGCTTCCGAGGCCCTCCCCAGTATGGAGAACATCGATGTCTGTGCAGTGACAGAAACCTGCTGCAAGCCTCCTGACAGCACACCAGCACTACCAGGTTATACCACATATCATGCGTTATGGCCCCAAAACCTGGAACAAAACATAAAAGGAGGGTGAGTATTCATATTCAGCACAGACACCCATACGTCCAGGTAACTGACAATGCACAAGGCATTGGAGTCCACCATGTGCAACTAACCATAGTCAAGACTGCTGTACAGTCTGTAGCATGCTACAGACCACACTCTCACACACAGGAACCCCACCCAGCCATCCTGAAGACACTGGACAGTATGAATGTCCCACCAAATACCAAACAAGGTACTCACAAATTACCACATAGGTGGTAAACCATTATGTATGGAAGGAGTAATCAGGGACCTAGGGACACAAGTGGACAGTAACCTGTTATGTGACACTCACATTGCCAATGTGGCTAGGAAGACTGTCTATATTGGACACCGTATCATGAAAGGATTCACATCTACGTCAACAGAGGTCATTGTGCCCCTATACTGTTCTCTTATCAGACCCATAATCTAGTACAATGCCTCATTTGGGATGTACCTTACCTGACACCTGCAGCAGTTAGAAAGACCTCAAAGGTACCTCACCAAGAGGATAAAGGGTCTCAAATATATGTCATCTGCTGCCTGGCTGTAGACACCCCAGCTGAATGCAGTCACATACTGCCTACACAGAGGCATTGTATGTCTGTTGTACAAGGCCATGTCCAACACAGGAGTAATGGACATGCTCCACCCCAGAAAACTCAAAGCCATCGGAGCTGTGACAGTGAGAGATGTCAACCTCAACACATAATGCAATAGGATGTGATGGAGGGACAGATACATAACCCAGAGGCTCCCCACACCCTGGAACAGAATCCCACTCCATGTTAGGCAGAGCCCCTCACTGACACTCTTCAACAGGAATCTTGCCAAGTGGATGGATGATCGTAGATTTACACTGGGGGTCTTCACTGTGTCATGTCCAGACAGAGGCACAGCAAAGCAAATCATAAATGGCCATAATATTCACATAGCAAGGGGTGGCGAAAGCCACACACACTCTGGCTAGGCTTACAAATGCCCTAGGGTGGATAGCCTAGTATGAACCTATGAACCTATGAAGATACAAATTGTACAGGACACTAAGGATAATCCCAAGGCTTCCTCAACTGATGGTAGGAACCGTGTTGGGAATTCACAGATATGCTCTGAATCACACAAATATTACAAACAACAAACCAAACACGCACACATATTGCCAACATACATCCTGACAGGTGCAGTGCAAACCCCCACCCCAGAATGCAAAATATCTATCCCAGCAGACTGCTGGCCCCCTGACATTGCAGATGCTGAGGTAACAGCCAGCATCTACAAAGCAAAACACACAGCAGCAATGGTATGAGATGGTGTCCTGGGCTGAGTCCAACATGGACTCCAAGAAGAATGGAATGCCAAATCACACTACTGCTCAATGTCAGCCTTACCACAGGATATGTACCCAAAGAGCAGTGTACAACAACAGTGGTCCTTCTCAACAAAGGTGTTGCCTGAATGGATACTGAAAACTACCACCCCAGAATCCTGAGAAGCTTGGTCTGTACAGCTATGGAAAGGATCAGCATGTACCGCAGACATAAAGATATTGGGGAACTACTGACACCGGACCCTACCCAGTGTGGCTTTCTTAAGTGCAGATCCTGCCCCTAAACATGTTTGACTCATTTGAAACAGTCATTAAGGTCATTGATGAGGGCAATGTGGTCCACACAGCGTAGCTGGACCTTGCAAAGGCTTCCATACAATACCCCATGTGTTCATTATAGATATGCTCACCAGCTTAAATATAAACCCCTATGTCAGTAGAGGGGTTGCAAGCCAGACCAAGGACAGAACTGACATGGTCAGACATGCTGCAGCCATGTCAGACTACAAACCAGATATAACTGGCATCCCACAAGGCTTGGTCCTGGGACCTCCCTCATTTGGTATATATGTCCCATAGGTACAGGCCAACATGGAAGGACTGTGTCTGAACATGTTTGCAGAGGACTACAAACTGCCCACCATATCTGACCCTCCAGCTGACACAAGCATCCCACAAAAGGGCCACATAGAAACAGACAACTGGTGCCATAGCCATGTCAGCAAGTAAATTGCAGAAAAGTGTATAGTCAACCCCCGTGGATATACAGTAAGTGCCCACCAATTACCACATAGGTGTTAACCCATTACATACTTAACATGTAATGAGAGACCTGGGGACACAAGGTGATAGATATCCTGCATTGGACAAACATGTGGCTGTACTGTTTACAGAAACATACCATATACCCACCTAATCATGAAGGTTGTCAGATCTAGATAAGGGGAGGTCATTGTGGCTCTGCAGTCATCCTTCATCAGCGTTACAATTGACTACAATAGCCCCTGTGGGATGTACCTCAGCAGACACCTCCATCAACTGTAAAGTCCCCAACAGTACCTCACCAGGAGTATCAAAGAGCTTGAACAGATGCCATGTGTTGCCTGATTAAACAAACTGCAGCTACACACACTGCCATACTGCCCACCCAGAGGCAAGCTGTGCCTGATGTATAAAGCCATGTCCAAGCTGGAATCAATAAACATGCTGCACCTTGTACAATCTGAATGGCAGTGAGCTATGCACATGAGAGACCTGAACCCCAGCACTGACATACATAGGACAAGCTGTACTGCATGATCCATAACACAGAAGCCACCCCACTCATGAGTAAACTCCCAGTACAGGTTATCCATAGAGTCACTCATCGATTCACCTCAAGAGGAATCTTGATGAGTGGATGGGAGATGGTAGGTTTACCCTGGGTATCACTGTTATGTCACAGGTAGACGGAGGCACAGTATACTAACCATGACATATGTCATTGCAAACTCCACTTACAATGTGTGTCGAAGGACAAACACACTCTCCGACTAGCATTAGAAATGGCCTAAGGCACACCGCTAGTGTTTGCAAATGTACACCTATGTTGTGGAATACACTACCAATGTTGGACAAGCCTGGTTTAAGTAGTTCATATCTGAACATAATGCAACATGGTCAGATGTGCACAACTGGCCCCTAACCAGGCTGTTGTGCTCACTATGGAACTGTAAAGCAGTGATAGGACTAAAGCCCAGGATACTGTCCACCACAGTGAAAGTACTGAACCAGTACACTATACGGTACTACAGTGTTAGGTCAGTATGAAAGGATGTTGACAACTGTATGCAAAGTATCCCATGCAAACCCTGCAGGCAATGTATAATCCCTGTTGTGTTCACACATAAAGCAGTTGGACAGTAACTACACAACATGACACACAACACACAACCATAAATGGGAGATATTTGTTGAAGTTCACACTCATCCACAAATGTGGTGGGCTGCAGAGTTCAACATATGGAAAGCTCACACTGGGCATGCTCGCACACTTTGATAAATGAGACATATGTCAGACAACATGCCATGGGAAGGCTGAACTGGGCATGCTCACACACTTAGGCCAAATCTCAGTTTAGCAGTTGGCCACACATATCAGGTATTTGTACGTGTTATTCCATGAACCAACCACATTACAGCAATCTGCCCAGTGCACACAGTTAAATGACTACAGAGACATACGTGATATAGTGGATCCCTCCCATATGCAAACATCTTCCACAGATACACAAGTTGTTCATACAAACAGGGAATGCTATGGCAATAAAGACCTGCAAACAGTCTATCAGCAACAAATAATGTGCATCTGACAATTAAACATATGGGTGTAGAAGTCAACACTAGGCTGTTTGCCCTAGGGAATGACAGCTTAGCCAGAGTGTGCTTGGCGTCTGCCTCCCCAGTACAGTAGGCTACTGTGCCACTGTAAAGTAGGTTAAATAAGGCACCGTGTGAGGCTAGTGTGCTGTGCCTCTGTCAAGCAGGGACACAGTGGAGATCCCAGGGTTTGAATTTGCTAAGCCACAGCCATGTTGTTGGTGTGTGCTGGAAGAGGGTTGCTGAGGACCTCTAACAGTAAGTGGGCATCAATAACAGACTGAGGGGAGCCTTATCTGCATTGTCTGGACAATTTCACTGTCAACACTGTGTCGTGATGATTATGAGGGATTGAAGTGTCGTGCGGTACTGTTCAGAGATGTCCTCCCTCTGTGGGCTACTGCTCTGCAATGTATTAGCTCACTCTGTCTGTTGGACAGCTCATATATGGCTGGTGTACACCTGACAGGTGTCCTGTTGTGGAGCAGTCATGGGTATATTTGGGATAGCATGATCAATGCAAACCTTCCACATGCTCATAGAATGCAATTGTCAAGGATTATGCAGAGTGGCCTGTATACTCCCCCAGCATGGGTCCTTTGAAGTCTTCAACCCCAGTCTTCACAAGTGTAAAGTCTGCTTTTGATAAATACAGTTTGCAGTGACAATCTTGCCTGGGGGTGGGGATGGGATATGGATGGCCAGGGAAAGGTGGGTATAGTCAGATATCAACAATGGTGGTCTACCTCTGGTGTGGAACAGTGAGTACCCATGTTGTAGATGGTCAGGTGCAATATGTATTCCCCCTTGTGGCTGTGGTGAGTGGTTCTGCCATAGCACATGGACTCACAAATTGTACTGGCTGTAGGGTAGTGTTGTAGAGGCCTGAGTAGTTCCCACACACAATATGCCTGTACCTGACGTTAACAACTGGAATGGTGTATGTGAACACCTGCATATCTTGGCACTGTTCCCAGGGAAGCAAAGTGTGTGTCCTGGATGTGGGAGGGGTGGTCAGGACTGGTTGTGTTGTGTGTTACAGGTCCTGTGGTCACGAAGCATGGTATAAAACATAACTTGCCAGTGCGATGTGCATATCTGACCCTGACGTAGGTGGCTGCAAATGCATATATATGCTATCCCCCACCTGACTGGTAGTACTAGATGTACATACCTCTGTAGAAATAATGATGTCAGCACCCTATAAATACTGCAGGTGCAGAACAGATGCCCAGTTATTCGGATAGTGCGCTCCGCTAATGCGTCTCCCTCAAGTGTCATAATATAGTTAGGTAGGAGTTTGAATCCTGCAAATGCTCAGTGTGTGTGTGGGTGGATGAGTGGGGTTGGTGTGTGTGAAAGTCTGTGTGAAGGAAATGTCCCTTTTGGCAACTGGGAAAACACACTACAGGATGCACATTCCCCTTTCTAAACACTGATGATGTCAGCACCCTATAAGTAAAGCAGGAGAAGGAAAACCTCCCAGTAATGTGAATAACATGCTCCGCTAATGCATCTGTCTTGAGTGTCATAACATAGTTAGGTAGGGGTTTGAATCCTGCAAATGCTCAGTGTGTGTGGAGGGGGTTAGTGTGTGTGCAAGTCTGTATGAAAGAAATATCCCTTTTGGCAACTAGGAGAACACACTACAAAATGCACATTCCCCTTTCTAAACCCTGATGATGTCAGCACCCTATAAGTACAGCAGGAGAAAAGAAACCTCCAAGTAATGCAAATAGCGCGCTCTGCTAATGCGTCCGTCTCGAGTGTCATAACATCGTTAGGTAGGGGTTTGAATCCTGCAAATGCTAAGTGTGTGTGGAGGGGGTTGGTGTGCGTGCAAGTCTGTATGAAAGAAATGTCCCTTTTGGCAACTCACACTACAGGATGCGCATTCTCCTTTCTAAACACTGATGATGTCAGCACCCTATAAGTAAAGCAGGAGAAGGAAAACCTCCCAATAATGCGAATTGCGTGCTCTGCTAATGCGTCCGTTTCGAGTGTCATAACATAGGTAGGGGTTTAAATCCTACAAATGCTCAATATGTGTGGAGGGGTTTAGTGTGTGTACAAGTCTGTATGAAAAAAATGTCCTTTTAGGCAACTAGGAGAACACACTATTCTAAACACTGATGATGTCAGCACCCTATAAGTACAGCAGGAGAAGGAAAGCCTCCCAGTAATGCAAATAGCATGCTCTCCTAATGCATCCGTCTTGAGTGTTATAACATAGTTAGGTAAGGGTTTGAATCCTGCAAATAGCAAGTGTGTGTGGGAGAGACTGAAAGTAGTGTGTGCGCAATTACATGGGTGAGAAAACTGACCCTTTTGCCAACCAGTACAACACACCAGCTGCTGCATATTCCAATCTCTACACAGAGATGATGTCAGCACCCTACAAGTACAGCGGAAGAGGGCAAATCTCCCAGTAATGCAAATAGCATGCTCTGCTACTGCGTCTCTCACTGCTGTCATAGCACAGTTAGTTATGGCATTGGATTCCAGACATGCCACGTGTGTTTTTGTCACACAGAATGCCCATGTGTGTGGGTTGTTGTTCACAATAATGCATGACATCAATTAAACCAGTAATGGCAATGGACACAGATGATGTATGTGTGTGCCAAATACACATATGTACCTGTGACTTTCAATAGTTACCATGTCTGATGCCTGCCACATGTGAATACATGGTATTTGCACTGGATAACATTATGACTGTGGTCTTCTGTGTGGGTGCTGCATGTGGTATGTGTATATACAGTGTGATATGTAGATGGTATCAACCTAGCAGTGAGGGATACACATCTGGTCTGGGACATATAGTCTACATGTTGTTGATGAACAGGTGCTGCATGTTTTCACCTGTTGTGGGAGTGGTAACAAGTTGTTCCATAGCAATGCAGTGACTACATGCTAGGAACCTTTCAGATAGGGTGTTGTAGCTACAGTAATTCATCAGCATTCAGTAATATGTCAGCATTCCTGGTGAGGGTATGATGCCAACCAAGGTCAGGGTCATACCAGCCTGTGCCACATGCTCAGAGAGCCCTTCCATGTTCCCTATCATGTAGTCCAGGGCGGTACATCACAGGTCAGCCATAGTGGCATGGACAATGACTGAGTCATATGTGTCCATGCCTCTGACTGACCTGTATGCTTGTGTTATGTGGTGGACCATAGTGCCCCACGGGCATATCACTGTGAACTTCACCTTGTCCAGCCTGGTGAGCATGACCTCACTGTACTGGACAATAAAGGTACCTAACACAACTGTAGCAGGTGTGTTGTCTAGCCGTACAGGCTGTGACTGTTTGGCACACAGGATTTGTGTGCTATGTGTTATGCGTGATGTGTTCTGGCATAACGTATGCCTGTATGTCAGCTGCAGAGGTGTCTGCTGCTCAGGCAGGATGCTATTCTTAGGCTCCACGAATGGCTCAGTGTGTTCACGTGCTTGTATTGCTGTCAGTGTAGGTCTACATTAGACTGATATTGTAGTCACTGTAGTATTTCATGCCACCTGACAGGTCATGCCAGTACTGGGTTCAGAGTGCTTAGTCCCCAGTTTGGCTATGTGGTTCCATCTCATACATGTGTTGTACGTCCATGTGTATGGGAGAGGGTTGACTGTGTACATGTGGCAGCTGTGACATTGCCACATGACCCACATATTCCACAACTGTACCATAGAGGTGACTGACAACTGACCTTTGCACATGCTACCATAGTATTGTGATTGCCATGGTGATTAACAGCACATAGGGCCAATGGGGAACAAGGTACATAGGTTCATAGGTTCATAGGTTCATACTAGGCTATCTGCCCTAGGGCATTTATAAACCTAGCCAGAAAATGTTTGGCTGTCGCCATCCATTGTAAATTTATCTTGCTATGCCCTTTTTCGAGGTTAGTATACTGTGCCTCTGTCTAACAGTGACACAGAAGTGATACCCGGGGTAAACCTATGATGTCCCATCCACTCATCAAGATTCCTCTTGAAGAGAGTCAATGAGGGACTCTGCCTAACCTGGACTGGGATTTTATTCCAGAGTGAAGGGAGCCTCTGGGTTATGAATCTGTCCCTCCAGCATGTCCTATTTATTTCAGTGCTGAGGTTCAAGTCTCTCGAGCATGTAGCTTGATGGGATTTGGATATTCTGAGGTGCAGCATGCCCATTAATTCCGGGTTTGACATGGCTTTATACATCAGGCACAGATTGCCTCTGAACAGGCGGTATGCCACTGAGTAGAGCTGGAGTTTCTTTAACCGGTCAGCATATGGCATCTGTTTGAGCACTTTGATCCTCTTGGTGAGGTACTTTTGGGGTCTTTCCAGTTGCTACATGTGTCTGGTAAGGTACATCCCAACAGGAGCATTGTACTCAATTATGGGCCTGATGAGGGATGAGTAAAGAGGCACAATGTCCTCCCCTGATCTAGATGTGAATCCCTTGATGATGAGGTGGGCTATATAAAATGTTTTTCTAACCACTTTGGCCACGTGGTTGCCAAATGAGAGATTGCTATCAACTTGGGTCCCCAGGTCCCTAATTACTTCTTCTGTACTTAATGGATTACCACCTATGTGGTACTTTGTGGGCACTTTGTTTTTGCCAAAGGGGATGACTATACACTTTTTGGCATTCAGCTTGAGGCCATGGCTCTGGCACAAGTTGTCTGTTTCTATGAGGCCCTTTTGGAGGATGCTTGTGTTGGCTGGAGAGTTGATTATGGTGGCCAGTTTGCAGTCATCTGTGAATTTGGTCAGCCACAGTCCTTCCGTGTTGGCCTGTACCTCCGATAAATATATACCGAACAAGAGAGGTCCCAGGACTGAGCCTTGTGGGACACCACTTGTAACTGGTTTGGAGTCTAGCATGGCTCCAGCAATTCTAACCATGTGGGTTCTGTCCTTGAGCCAGTGTGCAATCCATCTAGTGACATAGGGGGTTTTATTTAAGCTGGTGAGCTTCTCTAGAATGCCCAAGTGGGGTATTGTATCGAAGGCTTTTGCGAGGTCCAGGTAGGCTGTGTGGACCATCTTCCCCTCGTCAATGGCCTTGGTGACTGTTTCAAAGAAATCAACCAGGTTTGAGAGGCAGGAGCTGCCCTTAACAGAGCCGAACTGGGTAGGATCCAGTGTCTGTAGGTCCCCAATATCTTTATTTATGAGGTCCATGATGATCCTTTCCATAGCTTTGCAGACCAAGCTAGTCAGGCTTATGGGGCAATAGTTTCCAGGATCCGTTGAGGCACCACCTTTCTGTAGAGGGACCACTGTTGCTGTACGCCACTCTTTGGCCACATATCCTGTAGTAAGGCTGGGATTGAACAGTAGTTTTATGTTTGGGTGTAGCTCTTCTTGGAGTTCATGTAGGACACAGCCCGGGATACTGTCTGGTCCCATTGATGCAGTGTTTATTGCTTTGGAGAGGGCAGCTCTTACCTGAGCATCTGAGATGTCAGG
>NC_056737.1:303335642-303485642 GCF_019279795.1 Protopterus annectens
TGTAGTGCTACGGAAACCATGTTTTCCGAGACGGGAACCAAATGTTATACATCCAACGTTGCAGGTTAACAACCACTTTAATTAATCCCCAGAGGTCCCAGTTGGGAAGTATCGCCACTTTATTGTCAGAACGACACCTCCAGACTAGGTAAATCACGGGCACTTTAGCCCAGTCTTACCGGCCATTTGCAAGTGTAATTAGCAGACACGTGTCAATACATGTATGATAATACATATTGTCATGCCGAAGTTAATCTATGTTATTTGGACAATGGCTTCTGCTATTGACATCCATTGCTGTGGGTGTTGCCGGTTACCATACACATGGCTTTCTCAAAGGCAGAATTCACAAATCTGAACACTACTGTGGTCTCCTTTAAGGACCCTGAGCCAGTGGTCAACAGTACTGCAGCCACTGCATCACTTACATATGCCATCTACCGGTACCTACAGGACTGCATGGATCAGGCATTCCCTTACCCAACTGTGGTTCATTGTACCAATGCCAAGCATCCAGTGTGGTGTACCCCAGCCATACACAAGCTGTACAACAAGAGGAGGTGGCTACTACAAGGCAGAGCAGACACCTTGTGAGGTATGACACTCTTGGTCATTATATGTGTAGAGCTACAGGCTGTCATGACATGGTCCAGGGCACGTTCCACAGATATATCTACATGAACCTGGCTGACAATCATACAGCCTTCATTTGCTATGCTGGACACCTGGCAGGTCACTCCCACATATGCTCTGACTGGGTTCACAATGATGTGGAGTTTACTCAACATACACACATTGCCAAAATACGGGCTGACAGGTTCGGTGAGGACATCTACACACCCTCCCCCCCACATGACGAGATGTCTGTACTGGCGGTTTGTGGTCCCCAAATGTTCTGTGACGCACGGGTGGGACATGCTCTCTCCAGGGTAGTGAACATAGCATCCATGGGACCAGCTGGTGACCCGACTGTGTACTCCACGATCTCATTGAGGAATTAGACCCACAGTTAGGACAGCTGTTTCTTTGTAGCCTCACCTCGGGTAACGTACCCGGGTTGTGTCGCACGGCGACTGTGGTTCCACGTCACAGGGCCAATGCCTCCAGTGACCCTGGTTATTACTGTCCCATTACCATGAGGAGACCTATCTGCAAAGACATGGGAAGGGATCATACTGCAGCTCGTAGATGAAGGCATAGGGGACCTGCATACTTTGCATCCAACATGGTTTGGCTTGGTCAGGGGCGGTTCATGTGTTTGAAGCATATTTGACGTTTTTGCGACAGTCACCAAGGCCATTGCTGGGGGTCTTGCAGTCCATACAGCCTACCTCGACCTAGCAAAGGCCTTCAACACATCACCCCTCAGGTATCATTGATAAACCCATCGTCTTGGATGTGAACATGTACATTGCAGGATGGGTTGTAAACTGGCTATGTGACACGGCCCATGCGGTCATAGTTGCTGGCAGCATGTCGGACCCACTGCCTGTCGCAGACGGTGTCCCACAGGGCTCTTCCCTGGGTCCACTCCTCTTATACGTCTACATTTCCACAGTACAGGCACACACAGGGGTGTTATGGGCGACATTGTTTGTAGATGACTGCAAAACGGGTGCCATAGTGGGATGGACATCTGACACGGATATCCTTCAAAGGGGCATCTCAGATATGCATATCTGCTGTCAGGGACATGGCCCACAGCTAAATGCAAGGTAAGGGAACATCATACGTGACGAGGGGTACTAGGACACCCCTGTCCAGCATATGGGTGGCAGTCCACTGAGCGAGGGGTGATTACCAGGGATCAGGGGACAGGGGTTGTCGGTCACCATTCGCTCAACACACACATTGCTATCGTGGTTCATTGGGACTTCTACATTGCCCACCTGTTTGTGCAGGGATTCACATGTAGATCAGGGTAGGTCATTGTCTCCCTGTACTCATTACGTGTTACACCTATGATTGAGTACAATGCCCCCATTCAGAATGTCTGTGACCAACACCTGCAGCAGCTGGAAAGGCCTCACAGTTCATCCACAAACGGATGCAGGGTGACATGGAATATGTGTAATGCTGACCAACTGAAAGGGTTCCATCCCTATTCCGTGACATACCACTTGCCCAGAGGTGACCTGTGCCTGACATACGAGGCCATGTCAACCCATATGTCATGTCTACGCTTCACCTGCTGTATCTGCATCCCTCAGAACCACAAGGGCAGGTGACGTACACCTTGACACTGTCATTGATAGAACGTGCTGGTGGGACAGATTCATCACCCAGACACTCACTATGCTGTGGAACAACATCCCAGTACATGTGAGGCCGAGCACCTCGCTGGCCTTGTGTTAGTATTTTGACAAGGATGTCTGAATTGATTTATTTAACTAACCTTCTAGATGAATATTTACTTTACCACATTGTGAATCTTTACATTTCATTGATATATTGTACATTAGTCATAATCATAAGGTTTATCTCTATATATTATGGTTCATTTATATTACTAGGTGTCTCTAGTTCTTGTAATATATTGGCACAATCCTAGAACATATATATGTAGCTTATACACCCAGACATTTGGAAAACATTATGTTGGTTCTTCTTTCATATATATACATATATTTTTATTTTCTATGAAGAATGTACATTTTGAAGCAATGTCTGATTTACTCACTGTGTGGAATCTGTAACCCAAGTAGAGTTTTTTTGCTTGTTTGCCTTTAAGGCATTTAATTAATACTTAGCACATCTGATTTACTGAACAATTAAGGATTTTAAATGTAGTAGGTTGGACTGCATTGTATGTATTCTGAATAAGTCTGCTTATGAAGCAGACAATAGCGCTTCAATAAACTATGGTGACTGCATTTAATTCCTGGTGGGCTCTGAGTGGTCACTAACCGTTTCTACAGTACCTCATTTTGCTTTGGACTTTCTCATCTGGGTCTCAGTGTTATTTGTATGGGGAATGTCAAGTGTAGTCCCTATGTGTATTACCTGTGTAATGCCTTACTGCGGCTGTGTAATTCCACCGGGTTTGCAGTTGTGGGTGCCATCTTGGCCGTACGGTTGTCCATCCATGAGAATTGCCTACTGGACACTAGTATAGGGCTGTACACATTTCACACCTGCATTTACCATTCTCCGGTGGATGCTTTGCATTATTAGTGGGGAGTAAGGCAGGTGCTACGCCCACATCCCTACCACGGGCGGACAAAGGATAACCTGCCAAACGACACCGGCCCTGTTTCTACATACCCAGGATCCCTTGAGTGCAACAGTCGACACTACCCATCACACATCCTTCATGTGTGCGGGACTATGATGTGGACGCACTTCTATGGACTCAGTACCCTGGGTATTTCTGTGCATATGTGCTGCATTTCATGGACAGCTATCATCAACATTGAACATGCCTGCGGTGCATATGTGTAGCTGTGACGTGGTGACGACAATGAGTTCACGTAGGTGATGCCGGAAGCTAGCAGACATTCAATTAATTAATTTTTGGGTCCTTCAATGGACACCAATGTGCATATGTCAAGTTAGATGTTGCTGGACTGTGTCCACCTGGCCAGTGCTTTTCACTGCTGCTGTATGTTCCCCAATCGCGGATGTCTGTTTGACTACCCATTCTACATGGTGCTACGTAACCAGGTGATTTAGTACTGTGAACAAATGTCATACATCCAAAGATGCTGGTTAGCAACTGCTTCATATAAACCTCAGACATCCCAATAGGACATATCCGTCACTGTATTTTCAACATAACACCACCAGAACATGTTGATCACCTATGTATTCATTTAACCATGTTGTCTTCATAGGTGGGAATGCCATAGTTTACATATCCTACTTGACGTTGTGGGTGTGCCATTAGTATGTGTTCCACAGGTCGCACATCTGTTCCGCTGTATGGTAGCGGGTGCTCCTCATTCTGTTGCTGGCAGATTGAGTGCTGTGTACGCCGGTGTTGGCACGGCGGTCCAACTTTGTATGTGGAATGTCAACTGTAGTCCCTATGTGTATTTCCTGTGTTATGCCTTACCGCGGCTGTGTAATTTCCCCGGGTTTGCAGTTGTGGGTGCCATCTTGGCCGTACGGTTGTCCATCCATGAGAATTGCCTACTGGACACTAGTATAGGGCTGTACACATTTCACACCTGCATTTAGCATTCTCCGGTGGATGGTTTGCATTATTAGCGGAGAGTAAGGCAGGTGCTACGCACACATCCCTCCCACGGGGCGGGACAAAGGATTGCCTGCGAAACAACACCGAGCCCAGATTCTACATACCCAGACTCCCTTGACTGCAACAGTCGACAGTACCCATTACACATCCTTCATGTGTGCGGGACTGTGATGTGGACGCAGTTCTATGGACCCGGTACCCTGGGTATTTCTGTGCATATGTGCTGCATTTCATGGACAGCTATCATCAACATTAAACACGCTTGCGGTGCATATGTGTACCTGTGACGTGGTGACAACAATGAGTTCACGTAGGTGATGAAAGAAGCGGGCACGCTGTCCTTTAATAAATTTTTGGGTCCTACAATGGACACCACTGTGCATATGTAAAGTGTAGAGCTTGTCGGACTGTGTCCCTGTGGGCAGTGGGTTTCACTGATGCTGTGTGTTCAACAATCGCGGATGTCTGCTTGACTACCCATACTGTGTAGTGCTACAGGAACCATGTTTTCCGACACCAGAACCCAATGGTGTACATCCAATGTTGCAGGTTAACAACCACTTTAATTAATCCCCAGAGGTCACAGTTGGGAGGTATCGCCACTTTATTGTCGGAACAACACCTCCAGACTAGGTACATCACGGGAACTTTAGACCGGTCTTACCGCCATTTGCAATTGTAATTAGCAGACACGTGTCAATACATGTATGATAATACATATTGTCATGCCGAAGTTAATCTATGTTATTTGGACAATGGCTTCTGCTATTGGCATCCGTTGCTGTGAGTGTTGCCAGTTACCATACACATTGCTTGCTCAGAGGCAGACTTCACAATTCTGCACACTACTGTGGTCTCCTTTAAGGACCCTGAGCCAGTGGTCGACAGTACTGCAGCCACTGCATCAATCACATATGCCATCTACCAGTACCTACAGGACTGCATGAACCAGGCATTCCCTTACCCATCTGTGGTTCATTGTACCAATGCCAAGCATCCAGTGTGGTGTACCCCAGCCATACACAGGCTGTACAACAAGAGGAGGTGGCTACTACAAGGTGGAGCAGACACCTTGTGAGGTATGACACCCTTGGTCATCATATGTGTAGAGTTACACACTGTCATGCCATGGTCCAGGGCACATTCCACAGATATACCTACATGGACCTGGCTGACAATCATACCACCTTCATTTGCTATGCTCGACACCTGGGAGGTCACTCCCACATATGCTCTGACTGGGTTCACAAAGAGGTGGAGTTTACTCAACATACACACATTGCCAAAATACGGGCTGACAAGTTCGGTGAGGACATCTCCACACCCTACCCCACACATGAGGAGATGTCTGTACCAGCGGTTTGTGGTCACCAGATGTTCTGTGACACACGGGTGGGACATGCTCTCTCCAGGGTAGTGGACATAGCATCCATGAGACCAGCTGGTGACCCGACTGTGTACTCCACTATCTCATTGAGGAATTAGACCCACAGTTAGGACAGCTATTTCTTTGTAGCCTCACCTCAGGTAACGTACCCAGGTTGTGTCGCATGGCAACTGTAGTCCCACGTCACAGGGCCAATGCCTCCACTGACCCTGGTTATTACTGTCCCATTACCATGAGGAGACCTATCTGCAAAGACATGGGGAGGGATCATACTGCGGCTCGTACATGAACGCATAGGGGACATGCATACTTTGCATCCAACACGGTTTGTCTTGTTCAGGGGCGGTTCATGCCTTTAAAGCATGGTTGACATTTTCGGGACAGTCACCGAGGCCATTGATGGGGGTCTTGCAGTCCATACAGCCTACCTCGACCTGGCAAAGGCCTTCATCACATTACCCCCCTCAGGTATCGTTGATAAACCCATTGGCTGGGATGTGAACACGTACATCACAGAATGTGTTGTAAACTGTCTATGTGACACAACCCACGCGGTCATAGTTGCTGGCAGCATGTCAGACCTACTGCCTGTCGCAAGCGGTGTCCCATGGGGCCCTTCCTGGGTCCACTCCTCTCATACATCTACATTTCCACAGTACAGGCACACACAGGGGTGTTATGGGCAACATTGTTTGTAGATGACTGCAAAACAGGTGCCATAGTGGGACGGTCATCTGACACAGATATCCTTCAAAGGGGCCTCCCAGATATGCATATCTGCTGTCAGGGACATGTCCCACAGCTAAATGCTAAGTAATGCAACATCATACCTGTCGAGGAGTACTAGGTAACCCCTGTCCAGCATATAGGTGGATGTCCACTGAGCACAGGGGTGATTACCAGGGATCAGGGGACAGAGTTTGTCGGTCACCATTCGTTCAACACACACGTTGCTATCGTGGTTCCGTGGGACTTCTACATTGCCCACATGTTTGTGCAGGGATTCACATCTACATCAGGGTAGGTCATTGTCTCCTTGTACCCATTACGTGTTACACCTATGATTTACTACATTGCCCCATTCGGAGTGTATCTGTCCATACACCTACAGCAGCTGGGAAGGCCTCATAGGTTAATTGTCGTACAGATGCAGGATGACATCATTTTGTGTAATGCTGCCCCACTTGTAGGACCCCTGCCCCATTCAGTCACATACCTGTTGTTTAGTGTTGACCTGTGCCTGACATACGAGGCCATGTCAACCCATATGTCATGTGTATGCTTCACCTACTGTATCTGCATCCCTCAGAACCACAAGGGCAGGTGACATGAACCTTGTCACGGTCATTAATGGGATGTGTTTGAGTGACACATATGTCACCCAGACACTCACAATGCTGTGGATCTACATCACAGTACATGTGAGACAGAGATCCTTCCTAGCCTTGTTCACGGGTATGTTGTCCATTGGATGGGGAATTGCAGGTATAGGCCAGGGATTACATCATTATCACTGCTTGACAGAGGTACAGCAATATCATAAGTATCTTATCTCAAGCACAGGAGGTTGGCAAAGTCATCCTAACTATGGTGTAGGGTTATGGCTGAACCTGGGACGATGGCCTACCCTGTACCTATGGACGTATGAACCTATATTCATAGTTTGTCACATTTACACTTGTCTATCCCCTATCCTCTTTCTCAAGTGTATATTTCTGTGGCACATGATTGTCCTCTGTATTACTTGCAGGTATGCTGTCTACAGTGCACATATGTCACAGTTGATGACAGTGTATCTGTGTCCCTAACACTGTGATACTGAGGACTACCACACATCCTTCACAACATTACATGCATATGTCCATTCTATTCTTCTTTGGCCTATGGGGGGGTGTTAAGGCAACAATTACACAAGTCCCTGTTTGTGCATGCTTCATGTTGGTGTTTGACCAGGCTCCGTTGCAGTCGTGTGTTGGACGGTAGTGTTTCTGTGTGTTTGGCATGTGTTTATATTGCCGGTACATCTGTGGGAGGTGTGGTTGGCACATGTTCCTCTTTGCAGGGACACCCATCCTGGGGTTTGTGACATGCATCTGCACTTGGCACATGCCATATGTCCTGTACTATTCCCACAGTCGTGTATGCCTTCATGCACTACTACTGCGTGTTACTGGCTGTTTGTATGTGGTACACATGGTGATTGTGATGGTTGGCTTGACCTATTCCCATGCTAGAACATACACATCTGTCAATTACGTTGTTTAAATCAAACTGTAACACTCATTCGTCTTTTCAAAATGACAGTCAATAACACAGGAAGCTGAGATTAACAACGTTTTACTACTGTGCAGCAGGAGGCAAATAACTATGCAGTACAAGTTTAGAGTTTTGTTTTACTCTATACATGTAACAGCTGTATGAGTATTGTGTTTACAATCATCTTTTGCACACATTAATGATGTGGTCAGTCACAGGGCATTTACATCACTATAGTCCACAATATTGTATTCCTACAACAGTGCTAAGGTAATGCTTATTAAATGTTTTCCCATGAGGATAGCACAGCCTTGCAGCCACATAGTCAATTAGAATGTACTTCGGTAAATTCTGCTCTGTCACGGTTACAACACTGTTCAGATCCGGTCGTCACTTCATTTCCTACTAGGTTCCTTTGTCTCTCTGGTGAGCAGCTGTACTCTGTGTTAGATAGAGCTCACAAGGCCATCCTACTCAGTGGAAGGATGACAGATATACCTGTACATACATTTATTATTCTCTAACCCAGCAGATGACTAATGCTGAATGACATACACCTGCTGCACTGGTTACTGCCAGGGTCAGGGTTCAATCACACTGCAGCTACACTACAGGCAATTACATGCATGATAAGCTCTACTGCCATATTGTAAAATAGAATAATATGCATTATACACTATTTGCTTCTAAACTAGCACGTCATATATATGTTTAAATATATATTTTGCTAACATTCTCCCTCCTTTGATTGCTTCTATTCTATCCAGAAACATATACAACATTATTTCATTCCCTAGCCTCTTCCTCTCTGGAACGCGTTTAACTAGGCAAGTAATTTGTTGTACATTTCAGAAAGGATTTCATTTTGTATTGACAAATACCACTACAGGTCTTGATACATAGTCTCGGTTACAGATACGTCGACAGAGTCCCTGACTAATACTTACATGCAAAGTATCCCGCAACAGACACATGCTCCCAATATGAGCAGAACAACACAAATGGCAATCAAGATATTCAGTATGACTGAACCCCATCCACCAAATGGTTTGTGGAAATGGTTCGTCAGTGGGTTTGGGCCTGGTTCCGCCATGGATGACACCTGCTGTATTACCTCTAGGTGGGCGTTGATTTTGGTGTTATTATGTGGTACCTGGACACAGCGGTCTTCTTTGATAAGCGCGCACGTACCAATTCTCGACGCCAGGGTGCAGTCGTGCGCTATTACATTTTGTGACACAACAGTTCTCATTGCATCCAGTTCATCAGTCACAAGTTCAAGAGCGAAAAGTCACATTGATCATTCCTCCGACAGGTTTTGACAACTTCCTGTGTTCCCTGATTGATTTCACTACTCCACCAGCTGGGAGTGTTCCAGGCCAGGTTATGACGCTGTCACTCAAGTCCATATGAATCGATATTCCTTTATCTCTTGCAGAAGACTGCATTTTCAGAACAGCTTCCATTTCACCCACTGGATTAGTAGGTTTCTCGACTGTGTTCCCAGTTCTTCGAGCTATATGTGTTATAGTTCGTTTCGTACCCAGAGGCAATTGTGCAGTATGTCATGTGACTGGAGCCAGATAACCCAAATAACAACTGCCGGACCAATTCTCAGGTAACCATTGATATGCTTCTTTCCCACAAACAAAATAACAATATTCTTCTTTACTACTGATGCGGGTTACCTCTGCATGTAACATTTTCCTGTCTATAACAGAGGACTGTTTATACAATTCAGGATGTTTCTGCACATCCTTCCACGTTGTTCTCATGAAGCTTCAATACAGATCATGAATGGTGCTACAAGTAGTACTGTGATCTTTGGCTGTTATATGACATTTGTAAGACACAGTTATGTTACAAATACTCCCACCAACTTGAACTGTATCATGTTTATGACAACAAACAATTACTTTTTGTGTAACAGGTAAGTACAGTGCCACTTTGTCCTGTGATCTCACAGAACCTGTATCAAAGTGTAAATATTCACAAGTCTCAATCTATCCCCAAGGGGACAACATACATCGGAAGTCCTCCATATGATGTAGGTATGGCAGTACAAACACAGCAATTTAAAATGTTCATAGTCTGTACATGCACACGCGTCATGCCTAGGTATGTGTTGATGTTTGGAAGCCACTCTGTGGCCAGTTCATCACGTATCACTATTTGTATCCGTGTAGTTATATGCAGGTATGGTCCCAGCAAATGTAAAGTAAACACAAACATGGTTAATAGGTGTATGATCAGTAAGACAGTAAACCAAATGTCTTTGGGGTTGCTTTGTATTGTTATACAGTCTGGCCCGGGTGATTCAGTCTGTATGGTATATCAGCTACAAGATGTAAATCAGACTTGATATCCTTTACCGGTTTGAAAACTGTGAGGTGAACCCAGGACGACCTCTCCGCAAACTTTACTGCAGTAGGCGTTGCCAACAGTACCTGGTACAGACCTTCACACATTCCACCTGGCAATTATCTTCTTTGGATAACTGTGACATACACACAGGATACTGGTGTCAGCTATGCGTCCGGCTTCGCTTGCTCTTTATCTGTAAAAGACTTTAACTGCAAAACAGTGTTATTGGTTAACAATCCTCTCATGTCACCTGCTAATGAGCCATCCACCTCCGGCTCTGCAGGCATGACAGCTTTCCACTCTGGCACATGATATGCCATTCCACATAGTACTTCGAAGGGGGTGAAACACTTTACATTTGGAACTGTTGTCATGCTCAGCAATGCTAGAGGTAGACAGCAAATGAAACTCGTCTGGGTGTCACCCACCAACCTCCTGTACTTATTTCTCGGGATCCCATTGTACCACGCCACCAGTCATGCTGATTGTGGGTTGTACATGCAATTTATATTCATGGAAATACAAAATAATCCCCCAGGTTGTGTGATTGTCTGGTTCACTAAATGTGTTCTATTGTCACTGTAGCTTCTTTACAGTATGCCAGATCTACGGATACTTTATTTTACTGGCACCTTTGCCACTGCTGCTGCATCCGGATTCATGGTTGGGAATGCTTCTACCCATTTTGATTATATATATGTAATCACTAAACAGTATTTCTTCCCTTCACATTTATTCAGATGTATGAACTCCATACAAATAGTACGGAACGGTTATGGTGGTGTAGGTAAACTCACTCCCTTCGGTTTAAATGCTCCCTGTGCATGATGTCTACTGCAAATGTGACACGCTGCTCATGATGTTTGTATGTGTTTCCTAATTCCGTATGTTAGGGGTATTCTGTTAACCAACTGTACCATCCCCCCTGTTGAGACATGGCTCTACCCATGGCTCAACAAAGCCGCATATCTGAATACATTAGACGTTAATATTGGCTTTCTCACTGTGGATATGTACAGTCCGTCTTCAAGGATTGCTCCTCGTCATACCCACGTCTGCTTTTCTGCTTTCGTAGTTGATGTTTGCATTGTTTGTAACATTTCTACATCTAGAATGTCTGAGGATTGTCATTCCTCATTCAAACAGACACTTTCCAACTGTGAGGCTGCTTGTTTTGCAGCTGCATCAGATCGTGCCTTACCTTTCCTACTGTTATCCTGTTGCTTTCTATGAGCTGCACATTTACAATTAGCTACTTTAGTGGGTAACTGAATGGAATCTAATGCATTCAAGATCAATTGCGCATGATTAATCGGTTTACCGGTGGATGTTATCATTCCCCTATTCTTCCACTGCTGCTCATAAACATGCACTGTACAGACAACATACTGACTATCGGTATGAATGTCCACACATCAGTTTTTCGCTAGAGTACAAGCACGTGTTAAAGCTATCTATTCTGCTGCTTGAGCACACACGTTATGCTGCATGGGTTGGGCGTCTACAATCTCATTATCAATAACTACTGCATAACCTACTTGATTCGTTCCTGTAGGACTCTGTCTACATGATCCGTACACATAAACTGTCACCTCTGCATCATCTAAGAGTATATCAGTGATATCCTGTCTGTGTGGAGTTATTTCATCCATTTCATATAGGCAACTGTGTGGTGTGCCATACACAGGTGTCGGACGTGACGTTGATAGGTTTAATGTTGTACAACGTTCAATCACCATATGAGGTTGACTCAGGGGTATGGTCAAACAAGACAGATGTCTAGTGCGGGTCAGGAATGCTATCTTCTCTTGCAGCAGAATGATCGCAACTGCATGAGACATTCTCACAGTGAGAGGGTGGAATAATAACATTAAGGCCGGGGCCTGTACTGCCATGGGTGCTACAACAACTGCCTGTACACAATGTGGCACTGACCATGCCACAGTGTCCAACTGCGATGAGTAGTAAGCTATGAGGCGTTGCTTACTTCCATGCTGTTGCATCAAGACTGACGTCATATATCTCCGCTTACAATCTACAGTCTGACAACATGTGTTATGATTATTCGGGAGACCTAATACAGATGTTGAAGCTATCAATCGTTTTAGTCTGCAGAAAGCTGTGTCTGCTACTGGAATCCAGTGTAGTATATGTTGTGCTGCCATAGGTGTATTAAAGATTAAGGCAGACAATAGAGCAGATTCCAAAGCATTGTTTGGTAACCAGCTTTGACAAATGTTAGTCGGACCAGAAAGGACATCATTCCCTTCTTGGTAGTTGGCTTGGGTGCTTGTGAAATTGCTGCCTTCCTATCGTCATGTAATGTTCTACCCTCCTTGGATAACACATATCCCAGGTACTTGACCTGTATTCTCTGTAGTTGCAATTTATGCTTGCTTAGTTTATGTCCCTGTTCTGCTGAATATCTCAATAATGCTATTGTATCTTCCATACATTGCTGCTGGGTAGGGGCCGCAAGCAGAATATCATCCACATAAAGTAGAACTTGACTGGCCCTGGTGGAGTAAACACCGGAATGTAGCTAGCCATCTCCTGTGCGAATATCGTTGTACTTTCACAGTATCCCTGCGATAGCCGGGTATGGCTGTATCTGTTACCCTGAATGTAAATGCAAAACAATACGGACTATCTGGATGTATAGGTATTGCAAAGGAAGCATAGCTTATATGTACCACGGTAAGATACTTCTGTGGCGTGTTCATAGCATTCAATATAGTGTGTGGGTCTGGCACCATGGGTACCCTAGGTATTATTACATGATTTACAGCTTGTAAATCCTGTACCATCCGCCATTCACCCTTTGCTTTTCGATCAGAAGATACAGGGGTATTGCATGGTGAATAGCGATTACTTTGTAGATGGGGAATTCCTTCTGTGACTTTACAGATATCTTCTGGTGTCCACGGTCTATACACTAAGGGAGTTGGGTCCTGGCCTTCCTGTCCTGCATGAGGGTTCGGTACTTCAATTAATTGACAGATATCCTCACTCTGTTCTACTGACTGTCTTCTTACTTGAGTGTCCCTAGGTATGTTACGAGTTCGGGATGTGGTTTCAATAGCTTCTCTTACATTTGGTCGTTGTGATACCTCTGTTGCCACAGGATAACGTGTGGGGGACTAGCCTGCCCTCCCGCTTCATATCCTGGATGTGGTATCGGAGGTGGTAGGGGGGTGGGGGGGCTGTCGCTACTACTGTATTATGATCTTCTTTGTGTACGTATGATGCTTTCGCATTTCTAGTGTTCTGTTCCCTTCGGTTCACTACCTCAATCCACCTATGTGCTTGACGGATACCCAATTGTCGCTGTTTTGTCGCCTGCACATCTTAGGGCTGCCACCTTTTCAAATGCACAATGTGGGACATTAGTGTTAGGAACGTGTAATTTGCCAGGGCAAAACATACCCACGGCCAGTACATAGGACAGCAATTCACTTTTTGCCAGGAGAGCAAACAATTCTTGTAGCATTTCAGTTGCTTATTCTGTTTATTATGATATTTTGGTGTTCCAGATACGAAATTACTGTTTTATGCTACCATTTAATAAGATATCTGAGAAATCTTTGTCCTAAGATATCAGGACATTTGCCATTTGTTCGGTTTGTTTGCAGGACACAACTGGCCAAAGAGGGACTGTCCCTCACAAAGTGGGACAGGTGGTTACCCTAGAACATCTGCATCACATTTTCAGAGATTCCAATGTTTCAGTAACGATATTTTGTCTAATATACCATCAATGTCATATTTATTACCCCATTTTGCAGAATATCTCACATTATGTGCTCTCTGCGATTGCATATACTTCACGTCACCCGTCAAACGCGGATCACATGATCTGTTTGTGCACTAATCTCCCATATCCTCTACACGACTGTTACGTAACCCTTCTCTCGTACCACGTGGTATCTCCTTCCCTGTATCCACTGTAGTGTCTACAATGACTATTTACTCTACTCTGTGTTCCCCTGATCTATGTCCAGATTTAAAACTAGTTGGATTGGTCTTCGACCTGCTATCACAACTGTTAACAGAAATACAATGTAGTCTGGTCCCTGATCTACAATAGAGACAAAGAGGCAAACCCTCCTTACCTGAGCCTCCTGTTTATGAGTGCACGCTTTCTTCTTGGGATCCAGTTTTCCGCTTTTCAGCCACAGATCAGACAGTGGACAGCCTCTTTACACACAACAATTCAGTCGGAGGTCTTTTCATTCAAGAAGAACCATTTAGGCAAATTCTCCTGCGCAGATGTCTAACCACCCATGCACTCTGACCTGTAGCTTACCAAGGGAATTCCGGCTAAGAAGGACCACAATGTCAAATAAGTTGTTAAAACCAGACTGTAGTAATCAGTAGGCTTTTCTAAGTGACAGTCAATAACACAGGAAGCTCGGGTTCACAACGTTTTAGTAGTGTACACAGGCAGGCAAAATAATATACAGTCCAAGTATGAGAGTTTTGTCTGACTCTATACAGTAAGCAATTTCTTTATATAGTGTTTACAATCAGCTTTTGCCCACCTTACTGACGTGGTAGGTCACAGGGCATTTCCATCACTATGGTCCGCAATAGTCTATACATACGTGGGTGCTGAGGTCGTGCTTTTAAAATGTTTTCCCATGAGAATAACACAGCCTTGCAAGGCACCTGGTCAATTACAGTGTCCTTCTGTAATTGTAGCTGTTTCAAGGACCCTGGACTGTTCCGATACAGTAGTCAGTTCATTTCTTAATACGTTGCTTTGTCTCTCTGGTAAGGAGTTGTACTCTTATCTTCGATAGAGCTCACAAGGCCATCCTCCTCAGGGAAGGGGTGATGTTATGCATGTACATACATTTATTTTTCTGTAACCCAGCAGATAATTAATGCTGAGAGACATAAGCCTGCTGTACTGGTTACTGCCAGGGTCAGAATTCCATCACACTACAGCTTAGCTTCACCAATTACATGCATGATCATTTCTACTGCCATATTGTACGGTACAATTCAATGCATTATATAGTATTTCGATTCTAAACTGGCACTTCATATGTGTTTCTATATATATTTTTCGAACAACATCCATCCGGCCATATGCATGTTGTTCCGTCCTTTACCTTGACCGTGTGTATTTGGCCGTCCAGCAACGCTACTCTCCACATGTGATGTCCCACCTTCCCCTTCTTTGCCTGTAGCACCCTGTTAGGACGTCCTGTTTGGTAGGCACGTGTTCCGCTATATGTGTTAGACTTCTCTGCATAGCTAATCATCGATGCGGTGGTTCAACAACCCGACTTGTCCACATGTGTACAGTTATGTGCACCGTGTCGTGTGCAAACCTATATGGTTTGGACGGGTACATACCACATGCGGGATGTACACATTCTGCAGACACATTCACATGCAGCCATTTCCATATCTGTACCTGAGGTGGGTTGGTGACATGTGGGTAATGATTTTGCCAGCGTGGCACTGCCTAACACAAACATCTTACCACATTTCAGGTATGCACATTGTGTGTAGGTGTATAGCTGCACACGGATGCTAGCTGGTTTGGGTGCACAGGTGTACATGGGTGGGACTTACATGCTACAATGAGGCTATTGTGTATTACATCTGCATGCATGGGTTCTGCTTCTGGATATTACACTTAAACATACGCCATCCTGTGTATGCGACAGAGACGTTGCTGGGTGTGGGATATGTTGCTATGCACATGTTTGCCTGTGTTTAAGGTATCTTGGTTCCTTCCTGTTGTTATGTCGACACAGCTACCCGGCTATGTACTCTCACTACTGCTTGTGACCATTATGGTTGACACCTTTTCCAATGCCCATAGTGGGACATGTTTTGTGGAAACATCGGATTTTGCAGGACAACACATACCCACAGCAAGTGGAGTTGACAGGACTTTACTTGTTTGCCATAATATACGCTTATTCTGTTAGCATTTGGGTTCCTTATTCAGTTTCTTATGCCATGTATGTGTTTCATATACAAAATATATGTTTTATGCTACTATTACATGTATATTGCGGGAATATTTTTGGCAGGGAATCTCAGGTCATTTTCCATTTTTCGATTTTTGCAGGGACACAACTGTCCAATGAGGGACTGTCCATGGCACATTGGGACAGCTGGTAACCCTGGTGACCATGCCCATGTCGCTACTGGGGTTGCCACCTTTTCCAGTTGCCAAGGTGGGATATTTTCGGGACTCACATCTGATTTTACAGGCCGACACATACACACGGTCACTATATAGCATAGAACTTCACTTGTTTGCCTAAATAAAAGCTTATTGTTGTGGCAGTTTGGTTGCTTATTCTGTTTCTTGTGACATTTAGGTATTTCAGTTACAGAAATAACCAATTCATGCAACCATTACATTAAATACGGGATATCATTATGTCCTACAATCTTAGCACATTTGCCATTTTTAATATTTTTTATCGGGACACAACTGCCCATAGAGGGACTGCCCCTCGCAAAGTGGGACAGGTGGTAACCTTAGTCGCTACTCCTATGTCGGTGCGGCGCGCTGACATGCTGCGGTACACCTTCTCTGGGTATAACCACTGACGGTGCATTGCGGGACAAACACGGTCTTCAGCGTATCCTTTGCTCCTGGGACAGGTACACTTAGGGCTTCGTGGGTTGTATTTGCTTCTCCGTTTAGTTGGGACGGGTACTATGTTGCATACTCTACGTGCATTTCATTCTGCACGGACCCTGGCTGCTGCCATTACTATTATGGGCGGACCGTGGCAGTCAGCACATTAGGTTGCTCACCGCCTGCCGGCTTAGCCACGCCTCCGGACGCATCCTACTTGGGCTCGCTCACGTACACTACGCACGTGTCTGTGGTTGCGGCGCACTCTCATTACTATGCATATGGCGCTACTACGCCAGCTATTCACTGCACCGCCGGCGCAGCCCTTACGCCGGCCTTGCGCTGAGCTTCATGAATCCCGGGGATTGTCTTTTGGAGCTTTTCTCCCTGAGCCTCCACTGAAAATGTTTTTTTTTGGACTTTCCTGGTAAACAAATGCCAATAAATAAATAAATAACTTCTTCGAGACATGAGGTGCAGAACTGAAGGTGAAGGCAGACTAAGCAGGTTGAGTGAAAAGGAGCTCAAAGAAAAAACGTCCAGAAATGAGCTAAAGGTAAAGAAAACTGCAAAAATGACTTATTTGGCAAAGAAAATTAAACTGTGCATTTATAAGGCACAAAACACATTATTAATCAAACGAGTAGCACAAAAATGTATTATTAAGCAAACGAAAGGCACAAACCACATTAATTAAATGAAATTTTCAAAACCACAGTATTTGATAAATCTAGCAAAACTATTCATATGGGGCTCAGACTTACATTTGGTTTGCATAATGAACATGTTTAAAGTGAAACGGGCACAAGGAAAAATATAATGAGCATGAGAAGAGATTAAAAGGGCAGAACGAGTACAATAAAAGGGTAATAAGCGTAAAGAGCAAGGCAACTGCATGTTTTTTAGTAAAAGACCAGGTTTTGGCCACAAACTACTATTTTGCATTGACCAAAGTCTTTCAAAGCATAACTAGAGTTGTTTGAAGTATCTTAGAGTATGCAAATTGTTTGCAAAGTGTGTGCTTTATTATGGTACAATTTCAGAGTTTGCTGTGTGCAAAGTACAGTTATATTGACAAATTACAGTTAACTGTTACTAGATCCAACAACCATGCTGGAGACTCCCTTTACTCTTCTTATGTGGCCAAAATCTGGAACTCCCTGCCTACATCCTTATCCCTGATTACATCACTACCTACATTTAAAAAAGCTATCTACAACTACCTCAGCAACAAATGGTTATGTCCCTGTTCAACTCCAGACTAATACCTGATCCACTCCAGTACTGTTGTAACCATTGTCCTAAACTAAAGTCCTATCTGTTACTTGCATATAAATGTATACCACATCAAAGGTATGATAACATATATATGACAGTGTTAGTATGAACAACGTAAAACTGTTTAATGACTATTGTAAACTATATCTGTCTGTAGTTTATACCTATAAGTGTCAATAACTAGATATCCTAATGGATCTAGATGAAATATGTACCCAAGTTTGTCTGTATGTTCTGTAAAAATTGTCTCTTTGGAGCTTTTCTCCCCGGGCCTCCACTGAAAATGGACATATATCCAGCTGGACTATCCCGTTTAACAAATGTAAAATAAAATAAATAAATAAATAAATAAATAAATAAATAAATAAATAAATAAATAAATATTGCAAAGTGCAGTCAAAGTACAGCCATTTTGAAAAGTTTCTTGCGCTGTGTGCATTTATTCACAGAAAACTGCCATTTCAAAGTGTTTCTTATACTGTGCAGAGTTATTTCACAAAGTGCAGTCATTTTGAAAGGTTTTTGTGCTGTGTACAGTTTATTTGCAAAGTGCATTCATCTCAAAGTGTTTCTCCCTCAGAGCTTTTTCTGCTGTGTGCATTTATTCGCAAAGTACTGTCATTTCAAAATATTTCTTAAACTGATAAGGAGTGGTTTCATAATGTACAGTGATTTCAGAGTGTTCTTGTGCTATGGAGACTTATTTGGCAAAGTGCAGTTATTTCAAAGAGTTTGTTGTGCTACTGGGCATAATTACAAGTACTGGCATAAAGTTTTGGCATATATATATATTTATGTGTGTATGTGTGTACATAATTCCAAGCACCTTCACTTCTGTATGTTGATATGGCAGAAGCATTCACAGATCAGGTCCACTTGTGTTTGATCATAATATAGCAGAGAATTGGAGAGTATTCGAGCAGAAATATGATATTTTCATACAAGCAGCTTTTTCTGACAAAGATGCACGTACAAGGACATTCATTTTGCTTAACTTAGCTGAGTCAGAAGCCATTGAAAGAGAGCTTACATTTGTGTATGCACCAGAAATATATGAAGGAGAGGGGGGAAAACATCATATTGTGGTACCAGTTGAATCAAGGCAACCCCCAGACAAATGTTACATTAGAGAGGCACTTATTTTATACAAGAGCCCAAAAGCCAGATGAAACTTTTGCAGCTTATACCACTGACTTGAGAAATAAGGCCAAAACATACAGATTTGGTGACGGGAAAGATGAGTTAATAAAATACAGGCTTGTGTGTGGTGTTAATAGTGCTGCAGTGAGAAAGATTTGGCTACGTGACAGTGATTTAACATTAAGCTAAGCCATAGATCTTTGTCAAATCCATGAGCTCACAGAAAGGCACACAAATATGCTCACAAGTGATAAAAGCATGGTTTCAACAGCCTATAGTGGAAACGTAGACAGATTGCAACACATGGCAGGCAGAAACAGGCCTAAGCACATGACAGCAGCAACCCCTGCAGGTTTGGCAGGAAGAACCCGTCCCTTTCTAGCAAGTTCCATGAGAAGCTTAGTAAAAAGGGGATGCTCAGTTCATTATAAGAGTGAGTCAGCAAAACCCAAATCAAGTTTTATTGTAAACCATCGTAATTGTGGTGCCAACTATGAGTCTAAAAGAGAGAAGTGCTTAACATTTGGTCAGTAATGTCACAAGTATAAAAAAATGGAACCATTTTCAAAAAATTTTTAAATCAAGCAAGCCTCATTCAGTTAATAAAAAGGTCATTCAAAAAAGCAAGTTGATCACATGGAGTGCTGCATCCCTACTTTCTATGTAGATGGTGTATCAGTGGTCAGTGAAAAAGTTAATGCAGTAGATTTATTTGCAAAGAACAAAGTATTTTGTACTGTCCTGATCAATGGTAAACCCACAGAGCTCAAAGTAGACACTGGTTCAAAGTGTAATTTAACATCAACAGAAACATTTGCTGGGAGGGCTGGTGAGCAACTTAATTTGGGCAATTGTGTGAAGCTTGTTGCTTATGGAGATGAAGAGATTCAAACAGAAGGCTCAGTAATGCTTTCATGCTATTCGGCTAGGAACAGTTACAGCTTGCAATTTTATGTGGTCCAAAGACCTGTGCAGTCATTACTGAGTCTCAGAGACAGTTTGAGAATGAAGCTGCTTTCTTTTACCAAAGAAGTACATCATGTAAGCACATGTCCCAGTTTCACCTTCAGTGATGCTATTTTCTCAGAGTATGCTGAAGTTTTTGAAGACAAGCTAGACAAACTTCCAGCTGTCTACTCCATGATAGATCCAGAGGTTAGTCCAGTGGTTAGACCAGCAAGAAGACTTCCAGTAGCTATGCAGGGCAAAGTCAAGGTCCAGTTAGACAAAATGGTGCAGCAAGGTGTGACTTGTCCAGTCACAGAACCATCTGAGTGGGTGTCTTCCATGGCAGCTGCTGCTAAGAAAAATTCACATGAAATCAGAATATGTATTGACCCAAGAGACTTGAACAAGATATTAAAGAGACCTCATCATCCTATGCGTACAGTTGAGGAAATTGCAACTGTTATGCCAAATGCCACTGTTTCTTCTGTCTTAGATGCAAACAGTTCATTTTGGAAAGTGATGCTTGATCTCAAATCTTCACTATTGACTACATTCGGTACCCCATTTGGTAGATACAGATTCCTTAGGATGCCTTTTGGAATAAATTCTGCCAGTGAAGTCTTTCAGCGTGCAATGGGGCAAATTTTTTTAGGCTACCCATGTGCAAAAATAGTTCATGATTTACTGGTTGGAGGTAATGGTGAAGCAGACCATAACAGAAAACTCAGAAAAGTTCTGGACCGAGTATGTGAAGTGAATTTAAAGCTCAATTCTCTGAAGTGCAAATTCAGGCTGCCAGAAGTTACTTATGTAGGCCATTTATTTACCAGAACAAGCTTATGACCAGATCCCTACAAGCAAGCAGCCATTCTTGAGATACCAGCTTCAGACAATTTCCAAGCTCTCCAGCATTTTCTTGGTATGATTAACCACTTGGGCAAATTTATCCCTGACTTTAGGGAGGTATCAGTACCTTTGAGAGAGCTGACATGCAAAAATGTTGCATGGTCATGTTTAGAACAACATCAGAGAGGATTTGATAACCTCAAACAGCAAATTGCTAACCCACCTGCATTAAGATACTATGATGTCCACAGTCCAGTATTTATTTCCCCTTGATGCTTCAAAGTTTGGTCCTAGTGCAGTTATTCTTCAAGAGGGCAAACTTGTTGCCTATACATCTAGAACTTTTAACCAAACTGAGATGCGGTATGCTCACATTGAGAAAGAACTTTTGTCAATTGTGTCCGCATGTTTGAAGTTCCATGATTATATTTATGGCCGAGCCATCCAGATAGAAAACTGACCATCAACCTCTAGTCACTATTTTAAAGAAACCAATGCATTCTGCTGCAGCAAGATTGCAAAGAATGATACTCAAATTGCAAAAGTATAATTTCAAAATGGTCTATACAAAGGGTAAACTTCTTTATCTGGCTGATACCTTATCCAGATTGCCCAGAAATAGCATGGAACAGCTTGATGCAGAGAATTTTGACTTTGATGTCATGGAAGTGCGTAATTACTCTACCACGAGACTTAATGAGCTAACAGATCATACAAAGACTGATCCAATTTTGCAAAAGCTCAACCACTTCATCAATGTAGGATGGCCATCAAAGCAATCCTGTGTACGGCCAGATGTGCAGCCTTACTTTCTATACAGATATGAGATGCTGATGGAAGATGGTATAATTTTCAAAGGTCCAAACTTTATTGTTTCTACTTCCTTACAACGCGAACAAATTCAGATTTAAATTGTGGCCACCCAAGTTCCGAATCTACCAAAAGAAGGGTGAGAGGACAAGTATTTTGGCCTTCTCTAGCAAAAGATGTTGATAAAGTGCTTTCTTCTTGTTCACTGTGCAACAGTATCAAGCCGCATTTGCAAAAAGAGCCAGATTCCTACCTTGGTCAACAGTAGCAACCAACATATTTGAGTGGAACAGTCAACATTGCTTAGTGTTGGTAGACTCTTATTTGAAGTGGTTTGAGATCGATTTGCTACCTAACCTAATGTCCAATGCTGCTATTACTAAGATGAAATGTCATTTTTTAGTCCATGGTAGCCACACAAAGTTATTTCTGGCAACGGTTTTCAAGTGCCCATTCAACTGTTTCAGAGATTTGCTAAAGAGTGGGACTTTATCTATGTTACTAGCAGTCCTGAATACACACAGTCAAATGGCCTTGCTGAACAAGCAGTACAGAGTGCAAAGCAATTACTGGAGAGGTCAGAGTCACAACACCAAAATCTTCTTGAATTTACTCAGTCTCAGAAATATACCTCGTGACAACCTACTTGACTCACCTGCTCAGAGAATTCTGTCTAGGTAAACCAGAACAACCTTGCCTATCAGTTCTAGTTTTTTGGTGCTTGATGCTAAAAACAGAGCAATCAAAGCCCAACTTTTTAAGAAGCGATCTTCTCAAAAGTCCAGCTATGATAAAATGAACAGATTTCTTTGTCCGTTAAAAGAAGGAGAGACAGTAAGGATGCAAATGGCGAAAGGCTTTGATCGAATTGATCAAGTGAGAGGTATATGTACCAAGCTGAGATCCTACTTAGCGGAATCTGAAGGTATAGAGTATAGGAGAAACTGCAGACATTTTCCTGTATCAGAAATGATATCTTAGCATCATACCTGTGATACAGACTTAGATCTCAAAGCAACCCAGACAATGTTCATACTGATGAACATGTAGCAGTATCCATTCCTGTTCATGATGATGTCCCAGGTGGCACAAAGTGTTTCATGAAAGACAGTCCCATTACCATTGCTAGATCCAGTTCTGACTTTTATTTTATATAGTCGGGTCGTATTTCTAGACCTAGTGTAAAATACACAGCAGCTTGGACATAATTGTTTTACATGTGTCTGATTTTGTATAATTGCATGTTGAAGAATTAGTTTTGTATAATTGCATGTCAAAAGATCATTTCTGTAAAATGCATGTTATTGTATACTATTTCATATATGGACTATTTCTCAAAGTGGGAGGCTGTAGATCAGAGAGTGTGTGTATGTACCTTTAAAAAGCATTTCCAGACGTAGCGTATGCATATAAATACTGAGTAAGTGCAGGCAGCAGTGCCATTTTGAGAGAACAGACAGAGTGTTAACATGTATGAGTGTGGTAGTCAGTCTGTTAATAAGTTTATTTAAGTTTAAGTTACAAAGCCTAATTTTTTATATGTTTGTGTGTAATAAAGCTGCTTGAACAGAACCCATGAATGTTCGTCTGTTTTATCCTGACCAGACAAGTGACACTTAGTATAAATTAACTAACTTCTCTAATAAAACATATAAAACATACCAATAATTGTTGTGTTGCTAACAGCAGTACAACTAGTGTTAGCTATTCCTGCACTTATAACCTGTAACATCCCCTCACTTTATCTTCCATTTCCAAATAGTATCACCTTATACCATGAAAAAAGCTTTCCCTCTGTTTTTTGATATTATGAGATTCAGTATTATGAGTTTTCAGTATTTTGAGCTTTCGAGATTTTGAGTTCAGTATTTTGAGATCCGGGATTTTGAGCTTTCGAGATTTGGAAGTGAACCCATACATACATATATATATATATATATATATATATATATATATATATATATATATATATATATATATATATATATATATATATATATATATATATTTTTATATATATATATATATATATATATATATATATATGTATATGTATGCATGTATATATATGTGTGTCTGTGTTTAGTTATTTATTTTTGTTTGACCACTACATCCACCTTGCACACCTTCATAGATTGATTCCAGATGGGGCAGGTGTCCACTGCTTTACTCCCCTCCCACCCCATTTCTCTAGTTACCCCCCAGGCTCTCCAATTTATACATCACTGCGTTCACCCTCCTCCCACCTACCTTTCACCACTCATTAAAGGTTTAAACAATTTCACTAACCCTACATTTAAATTCCTCAAGCACCTAAATGTGATATATTTTCACCTTAAACTTCCATTCAGTTTCATCACCATCCATATTTAACTAAATACACTAACAAACAATACAACATTCTCAACCCCTTAACCTTCCCATATACATTCTCTGGTCTTCTCTCATTATCACAGATACCTGCCACTTAATTTCATAATTCCTTTTCTACCCTACCCTCCACAATGTTTTTTCACCATACCATCTTACTCATTCTTTTAACTCACAACAGTATACCATCAGTAACCCCATCTATTTTTCCCAGCTCTCAGCCTACATTTTACTAGCCTACCACAAAGCCGTATAATCGCTTAAACCTCAAGACCTAACCCACTTGTTTACACACTGCATTTTTCATCTGCCACTGTCACACAACTCCATCTTCTCACTTCCTTTTCATCATCTCCTCCAAACCTAATGAATCCCAACAACCAGACCACAGGATTCCTAAACACCTTGATAAATTCACCCCTATCCAGCTCATACTGCTCCTCAAAACCAACACTGAGTCCAATCCAGGCCCCTCCCACCACAGTACCCCCATAACTGATCCCAATACCACCAACCTAGCCCATGGATTAATTAACACCCAGCACATCTATAATAAACTTGATCAGATAAACAACTTTCTTATAACCCATTCACCTGATATCACAGCTGTCACCGAAACATTGTTCAAACAAACCAATCCTAATTTTCAGCATCTACTTCCATCCAACAAATACCTCTAACACATACCTCTCAACCTCTTAGCACAAGAAATCTGGACAAAGCCAAAAATAATGGGGGACAAATGCCCCGAAATGGGGAATAATTTTAAATATTGCTCCTATTAACTTAAAAAGTTGCAAGAATAAAAGGTTTTGTGTTGACATGGACTTTCTGAAGCATATGAACTCTGAAACATAAATATCTGTCATTGTTTAGTAACTTCAGTCTTCAATAATTTAGCAGAAGACCGAAATTTTATGAGGAACAGACCAAAATTAGGAGTCAAAAACCTGGACATTCTGCACAAATTTGGACAGTTGAGAGGTATGCTCCAAGACACAAGACCTAGAAGCAGACAAGGTGGAGTAGTGTCATTCTTTACAAAAATGCCCTTAAACCAACTAGCATTGCCCAAGCTCATGCCTCCTCAGACACTAGACTCAAATAGATCCTTGTAAACCTTCCCTCCTGGAAGAACAATCATCTCCTAATAGCAGTTTTCTACTTTGCTCCTCCAGCCTGTCCTTTATTCTTGCTATTACCTCAGCAGCCCACAACTATACAAATAGTGTAATTCTAGGTGATTGTAACCTTAACTGCCTAGGTCATCTGACAAATGACATTGCCAAATTCCTAGCCAGTATCAACCTCATGCAGTTAGTCAGTGACACTACTCATCCAAATGACCAAACCAACAACCACTTCTTCTTAGATCTGCTAATTACTGCCAACCCTCCCATCATCTCCAATGTATCTGTTCTTCCACTCTCATCCAGGGACTTCTCCCCAATGGCCTTCCAAATTATCCAGCAGTCACCAAAACTGCCCCCAAAATCAGTTACCTTCAGACCCAGACCCACTATCAATACAGACAACCTAAAAAAACACCTAGCAACTTTCAACAGGTCTCCCATTACCAACTTACAGAACCCCATCTCAGCTGCAACAGTTCTTGTATATACCCTCCTTCATCTTTGAGACAAATTCTTCCCTCTCACATATTACCTTTTCATATATAACAAAAACAGTTACTTACCACTGAACTGAAAGCTCTGCTCAAACATAGGGGCAATGTATGGTATTCATAGAGACAAAACCCTCTATAGAAAATCATACTACCTTTACCTCTCTACGTAAACGAGCTAAACAAGCCATACACAGTCACCAAACCAGCTATTTTAAAAACAAATACTTTGCTCTGCTAGGCAAACTCAGACATTTCCGGCTGGAAGTAAATCTTCTTACAGGCTGAAAAAACACATATTCTACTTCCGCCCCGATCACCATCTAAACCTCTCAAGCCCAACTTTCAACGTCTGACTTTCTCAAGGAAGTCAGCTACCTACCACAACCTCTACCTCTTCTCCGAACTCAACCAGTCCCCCTCCTTTCATCCCCTTCAAATATTTTAAGAAACTTACACAAAAGACCTGGACCTGTACTAGAAAACATACGCTTGGATAAGCCCCAGTGCAGATGACCTACTACCTTGTGTTTTATCACTCTGCAAAGACCTGTTTACAACACCTCTTTTCCATTTTTATGACCTCTGTGTAACTCAAAATACAATGCCAGACATATGAAAAACAGCTATTGTTAAACCCCTTCTCCAATAGCTTCAGCCAGGAAATGTCTCGCAGTTCCATCCTACCTCCATCCTCCCTACACTTGGGGAAAATACTTAAAAAACAAATCTACAAGGAACTGTCCACATGCATCCAACAATACCACCTCCCACTCTTAAACAGCATGGATTCTGCATTTCTCAGAGCACAATCACAGCACTATGGTCACTTTCAGTTGAGATACTGCTTAACATGGATAAAGGAAACCTTTCAGGAGCTCTCTTCATTGACCTTACCAAAGCTTTTGATCTTATTGAACACTTGTTCCTTCTTCATTGTCTCCAAGAAATTGGGGTTAGCCCCAGCATTGTCATCTGTTTCCAACATTTCTTAACAAATAGATATTCCAGAGACAAAATAGGCTGATCACTATCACTTTCAGCACCCCTTACCAGAGGAGTACACCAGAGATCCATACTCACCTCACTATTTTCAGTCTTTATTAGCAGACTACCCCCCCTGATCTATCTAATCTTCCTATCACTCTTTATGCAGATGACATGGTTATTAATCAAGCCAGTCCCTCACATCCAACTATTCAAACCAGGCTTCAGACTGACTTCCACTCCCTTAATTCTTTACTAGACAAGCATAAGCTACTCCTAAGCCCCTCCAAAACAAAATGTATGCTATTTGCAACCTCACAAAAGCTGGAAAAAAATCCTAAAAACTCAATATTATAGATCACATCAGTTCCCCAATAGAAACAACTGCATCCTTTAAATATTTAGGTTTATGGCTAGACCAGTCACTTAACTTCCAAAGCCACATTAAAAACACCAGGAAACAGATCATTTCTCTTTTATTCTGGTCCTGGAAAATATCTCGCTTTCTCTCCAGACAAGCTTGAGCTGCAATAGGCAAAGGAGTCCTCCTTCCTCAATTTGAATAAAGGCTCCCTATCACAGTCACATCTTCTAAAAGAAACTAATCTACTCTACAGTCCATTGAAAACAAAATCTGCCAGTTCATTTCCATTACCTCCCTTATGAACACCACTGCATCACCCTCTCCAAAGCCAAATGGCCACCATTCTCCTACAGAGATGAGGTACTCCTAGGGTCTTCATTTTCAAACTGCTTCAACCATGTGCCTCCTACCTCTTGCAGCAAAGCTCCATAATAAAGCCACTCCGTACAACCTCCACATTTCCCAATTAACTCCATTACTCCAGACACCCCAAACCAAAGTGCACTGAACTGACCATTCCTTTTTCATTCTTGCACCCAAACTTTGGCAACCTCTCCTCCTCACTTAAAATAAGTCTCCTGTTTTCCCACATTCAGAGCAAAACTCAAAAGACATCTCCATCAAAAACCTGACTACATGTGATTTTTCAATGGACACATAACCTAAATCCTATAAAACCTGCACCACTCCTACTTTAACCATCTGTTCTCACCAGCTGATTTCTTCTCATGTTTACTGCTAAAATTAATTTACATTTTTTCTGTTATGTTCATAATATTTGTAGTTTGTATCAATTCTCAATGAGATTACCTACCTGCTGTGATTACTATGTTTGTGAATTTGTTAGGTTTGATTTATTTGTGTGTGTGTGTGTGTGTATGTGTGTGTGTGTGTGTGTGTGTGTGTGTGTGTGTGCGTGTGTGTGTGTGTGTGTGTGTGTGTGTGTGTGTGTGTGTGTGTGTGAATTTTTTCACATGGGCTGTGCCTGCCAATCTATTTTGATTAGTGTACTTAGGACTGGCCTTAGCTCAACTGGTGCCCTAGGCAAAAGGGCTCCATGGCACCCCCCCACACCACCTGGTGCCCCCATCCTGGAATAACTGCATCAAATAAATACTAGAAAAGCACCCTCTGATACAGCAGCGCCCTAGGCGGCTGCCTAGTTGGCCTATGCCTAAGGCCGGCTATGAGTGTACTACCCCAGTAAACAAACTAAATAAATAAACTTTGCCCTGAGTGCAAACCATCAGACCACCAGCTTTCATAATGGGTGGGGAATTGGGACAGAGGCATATATGGCTAGCTTGTACTCATAATAGCATCTTTGGCACTTAATTTGGATGTTTACTTACCCTTCCTGCTGTAATAATTATTAAGGGGTGATTTAGGTTAATTATAGGTGTGGAGGGAGAAGGAACCCCGATTCTGATGTCCTTCTTTTGCTCCCTTCTTTATTTGCAGTTGTGGTTTATAGTGTGCGGTGGCACGCTGTTTGTGTGAGTAACGTAGTATATGGTTGGTGAGTGGTAGGACGCTGCTGCTGGTCTAGGTTGGGTGTACATTCTGTCACAATGCCTGTGATTGGCATTGAATGTCATTACTTACAATGTTTATTATATAAAATGAGAGATGAGCCGTCTGCTCTGCCACCCATAAGAGTATGCTACAGTTATTCACTGAGTTTAATATTGAGTTATTTTATGTTTCCGAAAAACTGATCACACAGTCTATTATGTGTCCTTATTCTGTTGAAACATTGGGGTTCAATGACAATGTAGTTTCAGACAATCACACCCTCAACAAATAAAAATAATTTTTTTGGAGTGGAGTGGGGACAAGTCTCACTGGTGTACAAATATGTAAAGGAACAAACTCCCTTACTTTATTAATCCCACACTGAAGTGTCTGCAACTCAGAAAAAGAACAGTAAGTGAAAATATAATAAATGATGACTAGCACTTTTTCCAAGATGTCACAGACTCATAATAACATAAATAACTGAAATATAGTTCTACAAACATCTCTACAACATGCAGTGAGCAAAGAGAAACAGAAAAGCACAACAGCTGGCATCCATGCTCAGGCTTATAAAATGCAAACAATTTGTACTTGAGCACATGAAGAGATGTATGAGAAAAGTTTTTAAAAAAATCTGCCGTAGCTCTCTCAGCAGCTCATATTGTTAATAGTTGTCTGATGACAGGCACATTTCCCTTATTATACAGGCCAGTTTGGGTTACAGCACTATAGGAGAGGAGTGTTAGTTCTCATGCATTATGTATAACTTCTTCAGGGAGTAATAGTGAAATAACAAACTGCTTATCTTAACAACTATCATGTTGTCACAAATACTGGTTATATAACACTTGTGAAAATAATACACTATATCTCAATGTACTACAGTCTGGTGTTATCCCATCTTTTACTGATGCATATAACTCACAGTTAAGTTATGCAATGCATCTACTGCCAGTTGTACTTTGATATGTCTTGCCTACATATTCAGATGTTATTCATGTATGTATGTATGTATGTATACGTACTAACTGGAGCTTTTCTCCCTGGGCCTCTGCTGAAAAAGGATGTGTCCAGGCAGACTTTCCCGGTAAACAAATGTAAAATAAATAAATAAAATAAATTGACATGTAATAGTGCAATTGATATACTCACAATAGCATGGTCAGTCATGTGTGTGTGGGCTCACTACTCCTGGTTTAGTTAAAGCATTTCATACAATTCCCCTTGCGCATAGACTGGTTGGAATTTAAATTCTCTTGTGTGATTTGATTAGGAGGTTCATGAGATGCAGAGGAAAAAAAAATTGGAGAATGTCATACCTAATAGCACTTCAGTGACTAGCAGTGTAGTTGCTTAGGTGATTTTCTCTTTATTCTATTTGTAACTCATGCATTTACATACTGCAAAGATAATTCCACTGTAGACTACAGCGTCCCTTCCATCGCACCTTGCAAAGGCAGCTACAACATTATGTCATGATCCTGTAACAATGGCTTGCTAAAATTTATGTGGTTTTGAATACAATGAAAAAACTAAAGTCATGGTGTTTGGAAAACACTGTTTCTACCTACAGAAGGCCAGTTAGTAAACTTATATACCAACAAACATGAATAAATGAAACGGTATTTTAGTTCAGATACCTTAGTTCTGTTGGAGTGACACAACTACTCCTTGCCCATCAAGGTTGCTGTGAAATCCAAGCAAATAAGGTTCTAATTCAGAATCAAATTTATACATAACCCTGAAGCCAGACTCACAGTTGCCAGATGTATTTGATTACTCTTTCTGAACACTGTCAATCCTCTCCTGACCAGACTGTGTAAAAATGAGTTTCTATAGGTTGATGAACATGCCACAACATAAATAATGCCATTTCAAACCTGTCTCCAGATGGGTTATGCATTATCTTCAAATGCTTAAACAAAACCCACATGAAATTAATGAAACATTTTGCAACATGAATCTGAGCCATAATGATACACACCATACAACAATTAACATTAAAAAAAAAAAATCACACTAAACCAGACTACAGAGGAGATGGAGCTTTTGATTCCCCTATACCATGGTGTCAGGAAAGTTCTGCAGCTGACTTACAGTGTTGATCCATACCTGATAGCAATGTACACTGTAATTAACTGTACATGCCTGCACAGTAGGTACAAAAAGATCATGCTTTCTGCTCCTCTCATGACTAGATTACCTACTAGAATGGCATGTGTAGTCCAATGACAGCATCAAGAGTTTAATATTTGTAGGCAATATTTCATCCATTTATTTATTTATTTATTTATTAAATGGATAGGGTGTCTGATCCTAAAGCACATTTTCAATTAATACAATATACTGGAAAACCACATGTAATATAGTGTTAAGAAGAACAGTATAAATGTACAGTTCTGAAAAACCTAATTATGCAAGATTAAGTATAACACTAGAAATGCACTCATAATACATGGTTCATAGGTTCGTACTAGGCTAACTGCCCTTGTGGGCTATTTTAAGCCTAGTCAATTATCACATGTGAGAATCAAGCCCTGCACCTTATGTCTGTAAGGTAAACACTTTAACCATTCTGCCAGCCTCACATCTTAAATTATAAGCACTATTCATAGATATGTATTAATATAGCCGCCTTTGTGTGTCATTTTAATCCTAGCCAAATTTCATTGGTGAGAATCAAACCATGTATCTCTGGTATGAGAAGTAAGAACCTTAACCATTATACCAACCAAGTGAAACCTGGAACATTTGCTACAGAAAACATGGTACAGGGTTAAATATAATACTAGAGACATGCATAATACAGAATTCAGTACAACCTGGGAAACAGATATAACTCAGGGTTAAATAAATGAATAAATACACACATAATACAAGGTTAAGTACAGTAGGAGAAATAAGGATGACATTACATTTAGAGGTAAGGCTGATACCTTTTCAGATGTTCAGAGTGGGGCATTTTTGACAAAAATATGAAGTTTTGCAGGACATGCCCTACACACAACCAGTGCAGAAGACTGGCTTCACTTTGTGTCCAGAATAAAAGTTATATCTCTTGTAGAATTGGAATTATTTCAGTTGTTTCATATCATAATAAGGTATTTCATATATAAAATAGTTGTTTTATGTAAATTAATAGAGAAAATGTAGGAATTGTTATTTTGCCCCAAAATCTCAGAACACTTGCAATTTTTAATTAATGCAGTTGACAAAAAAGGGGCAGTCCTGTGCAAAGAGGGTCAGATGGTAAGTCTAGCTGCAAGCCCCCTTTCTCTAGTGTATGTAATCGGATTATTTCCTCACCATTATAATGTTGTACATCCATAACATCTACGCTGTGTTTGTATAAATACTTATAAAACATCTTGCTTTGGAATATTTGTTACATGCTATATCGCATAGCCCGCTTAGTATATATGATGATAGTTGGGCTTTGTTTTTTTTTGTTTGTTTTTTTTTTTTTTTACGTTTTTGAAATCATAAGTAGTTACTGATCTTGCAATCCATTGGACATTGAGGAGCCTAGCCAAGATTCTCAATTTCCCCCAAGCACAGTATGGTTAAGGGAATGCCTGCTGGACACAAGTATTCAGGGGCAACCTGGGTGCACTGGAGGACTCAAACTGAATACCTTTGACTATAGGAAGCAGCTTGTAAATGTCTCAAAGTCAGCACTAACTACCAGGCTTTGTTGCATTTTACACACTTCCTGTACTTTATTCTGAGTAACCTGAGTTAAAAGTCCTCACTATGCAGCTATTTAGTGTTTACTTCCCTGATTCACCTTGAAAAGTAACAATAGAAAAGATGTTTGACCATGGGGCCAAAAATACAAGAAATAAAAAAGATCCCCTGGAAATGAGTGTTGATCATTTTGACAATCATACTATTCCTACTCTTTGTAAATACTTTGTTGTCTGTAAATGATGAGTTCTTATAAATAAATCATGTGGTAGCTTATACTGAATTGCAATGTAAGTTTTTTGCAAGTGGCGGAAGGGGTAAAACCGCTGGAGTGTTTTGTGCTGTGACTGTGTGAAAATGGATGGACTCCGGGGAGTTAATGGGTGAAAAGAGAGATAACTGCCCTCTTGTTGCTAGGTCAGTTGTCACCTGGGGAGGGGAAAGCTGAACTAATTGCTCCATTCTGCTAGCAACAAAACCTTTAATGTACATTAAGCAGACCAGTTCCAGCAATATTCCCTAGCTCAGCCAGTCATTGGATCACACAGGAGGCATGGCTTCTGACTTGTCACTCAGTGGGACAGAATAAGCAAGACCTGAGGTGGGTTAGTACTTTTTACGCAGTTGGTTTAGATGACCTTATTCAAACAGGACAGCACAATTCACAGCAATGTCAGCTAATAAAGGAAAATGAGTAATTACATTTGTACTGTTTTTTTTTCTTTACCCTTTAGTTCAGGAGAACAAATGCGTGCATTTTTGAAATGTTTTCTAATTTAAAAAATGAAGATGTAGTATAGAAAGAAATGTTACTCTGCCTAAAATTAATTCCCATATGTTGTAGATGGTTTAACTAAAATTATCATTTCAGTAACACAAGGGGTAAAAGTTATCAGCATTCTTCGTTATGTTCCTCTGACTTGACTCACAGTTATCTGGTTCTCAGTATAGTTCTGTATGTTTTACGTTATTTAGTATTATTTGGCATCGCATGATTCTCTTTCCTTTATGTAAGTTGTTGTCTGATTGTCTGTATAGGGTCTGTATTGGAACAAGCTGACTATAATAACAATGTAGTTATGTATTCTTTATTTGTAATTGTTTATAAGAAAGTTCTGAATCTGAATAATCCAATTTCAGAGAAGGCTTGGGAAAAACAATCTTCATAAAACTGCAAATTGTAAAGTTATCTAAAAGTATAGTCAGCCAGAGTACAAGATTTACCCATACTAGTATGGTAAAGTACAGCAAAGTACACATTTAATAGTCCACAAAAGATAATTTAAGAAGCAACTGTAAGAAATTATTCTACTAAATAAACTAAATATACTACATGCACCCTTTTATGCTAACAGATGGCAGTTTTAAGAAAAAAAATCAGTAGTGTACATACAGGTAAAAGTTTGGAAATCTGCAAACTACAGAATGTAACCACTAAATAGTCTACAGAGAAGTACAGTGACAACTGTTGGTAGAATTGCTAGATGCACATTTTATTATTTTGTATTATATGCTTACTCTAGTTAAATAGATTGACTTTGTGGTCTTTGCTGTATGCGAATAGTGAAAATGCATGTTTAAAGCATGCTGCACAAATGTCTGATACTAGAAAGTGCAAACACTAAGGTGTGCTTTCTCCTGCAACCAGCAACAAAAAAGCTTTTCATCAGTGTAATTCTGCCACTTGCACCTTCATTGTTGAAGAGCTACACCCCCATACCCTGGTTATTTGTATATACTAACACTGAGATCTCAACACCTCACAGATTTCTCACAGATACTGAAATTTCGGAATCAGTATAGATTCATACATAATTGCATTATTGTGCTAGAACTTTTCGTTGTCTAATATACGTGTGTCAAACCTCAGTCTAAGATTGCTACATAATGAGTCATAAATTGTTGCACTTGGTAGATGAGGCCTAAATGTTGGTTAGTTTGTATAACAGTAATTTTAGTTTGCTGAATGATCTTCATGTCCTTGTCTGTAACTGAGCTAGAAATGTCAAGGATAAATGTGTTGTTGGAAAATATTTAAAACTATGGTGGGCTGGGAGATGAGTATTGATGGTAGTAAACAGCATGGCCTTAATTTTGGCAGTGTTATCATATAGGTTTTATTCCTTTATCAAGATCTAAATACAATAATATGAAATTGAAGCTGGAAGGAGATAGCAGAAATGTTTCCATGCTTTGGATAATAATAGCAGAACCAAAGAAGAAATCATATTATTAATGGAGATGGTAAAAAGGAAAAGGCTTAAAACTGATGTTTTATATACTTCTGATCTGTCTTGACATGTAAATGAGATTAAGACAGCCTATCTGTCTATATGGGATTTACTGTCACAATATTTACAAACTGACACATTGGCAAACCATTGTAATCAGGATCATAACTTGTGGTATCAAATATCATTGATAAATCCAAAAAAAAAAAGAATATCAATGTTTTTGCCTAGTTATATCTAGCTTTGCAGGCAATTAGTAAAAGGACCAAAAACAAAAAAAAAACAATGGTTAGTGTAACCTAAAATGTATAATAATATCAGAAAAAACATCAAATGACCAGCATGAAGAGGTTAAAACTTTAATATTTAGCACTTTCATCTGAACATATGGACTTCATCAGAATAAAAACAATTCCATCATCTTTAATTTATAAAAAACACCAAGTGACATCATTTTCTAGTCAGCCTACTTAATTAATCCATTAATCTTCTTAAAGAACTATATCAAATCAATAATCCATTATTAGGAATATTGATAATTCATAAAATACTAAATTAAACCTACACAATTAAATAACACAATTTATAATTTCAAAGATGGCAACTTTAACACACTATTAATTGAAACATTATCATTCAAGCCAGGGAATAAAGTTGTTCCAATAAAAGTTGCCACCATAATCCTCTATATTCTAAATATGTCTGCCAGTCATCCCCTTTTAAAGATGGAGAGACCTTTGCAGCTATAAAAAACTAAAAGAATCAAAGTTAATAGATTATAAAGAGTGTTTATAAAGGACATTATTAGCACCTCTCTTTCATATACTGTACAGGTGTTCATAAATTCTCTACTTTATTGGACTCTTAGTTTTGCCCACATATAATACTTGACAAGACTTACAACAGGCAAATAGTATCACCCCTGCCATATTACAATTATATTTACCTCTACAATAAATACCTTTGGAATAACTGACTATATTAATTTTATCACCCAAGTAAATATATGGACAATATGAACATTTAGCAATATTTCCATACTCCCATTCATAATGGTATCACCAACATTTCCTTCTAAGATATTTTTAATATTCTTACTTCTTTTATACACAGCTCTCATTTCAGTACCTAATTTAGTCATTAAGGACTTATGACTATGAACCTTTGCCCTCCATTTTATAACCATAATTTATCTATTAATATTGTTTATATTACTAAAAGGTAACCCGCGGTAGTAGTGCTGCAGTAGTGTTGTCGCCTCATAGCAAGACATTATCCCGTTCGATTCTCAATTAGAGATTCTTCTGTGTGGAGGCATACATGAATGGGCGTGCCTTTGTTGAAGGTTGTGCATCAGAGCTGGTAACTCGGCACGTAAAAATCCACTACCAAACATTAGCGGACCGGAGTTCCGCTGTGGCGACCACTCACCGAAAAGACACAACATATTACTAAAAGGTAAAACCATTACTTTATCAAATTCGGTAATGGGGGTACAAACAGTATAATTTCTCAATTTCCCCCTTCCAGAATAGGTTTAAATTAGTCTCCCTTTTTGAGATAGCTTCCTTCTCTACATCCTTACAGAATTTTGTTGGGTATCCTCTCTCATATAACATCTGTTTAATACATTTAATTCTCTAAAAACCTTTCCTGTTCAGAGACCATCCATGACATTCTCACCTTCTGGCCTTTCACTAAACTATATTTTTACCTGAAAGGGTGCTGGCTACTATATAATAAATAAGAATTGGAAACATGGATTTGTAATAAATAGCAGATTCATATTTCATTTTTTCCTTATTTTTATGCACTATTATATCCAAATAATTAATATTAAAATCATTCCAACTGTAAGTAAAAGTAAAAAAAAAAATTATGAATTAATAAATAATAAAAATTGAATTAACATGTAAACAGAATCTTTCCAGGTTAAAATATGTCTTCTAAAAATCCACAATAAAAATTAATATTTTTGATAAATTCCAATTCAAAAAATTATTTTTTCTCTGGATACCACACAACAATATTAGCATATACTGCTGGTGAGACAGCCACCATTGCTACTCCCTTTATTTGTTTAAAAATCTCTCCTTCAAAGAATAAAACAATATTTCCATCATCTGAGAGATGTTTATGACCTCCCTAACTCTTAAATTTCCAAAGGAAGCAAGTGCTTTCATAAACCATTCCAGACCAATCTATCACATTAATAGTAACAAACAAAATATCCTCATCAAATTGAGTGTTACAAATCAGTTGTAAAAAATTCTGAAAATCCTTTAGGATGTGTATTTTACTATTAAAAAAATCCTGCAATTTAATATCAGTATACTTATACATAGTCTCTATCTTGGAATCCCCCCAAGGCTACCACAGGTCTCAAAGGTGGGTCAATAATATTTTTATGTACCTTGGGGATACCAAAATAAGAAGGTATAACTGGTTTCTGAACAACCATATAGTTGTATTCCTCCTTTGTTACATCATCCGACATCAAAAAATCATATAAAACAATATCAATTGCTTTAAAAGCAATCTCAGCTTATTGCTGTGAGACTATCATATAGGCATCCATATCCCAGAATAAATGAAAAATGTTTTGATTGTACATAATATCCATAAGGACTACTCCAACCCATTATTTAGTTTCATAACTCTAATTGTCCTATCTTTTCTTAATTGATTCAATAGATTCATTTCTTGCGTAGTGAAATTATAGTATTTATACCAAACAAATTCCTAAACTCAACCTTGCATAATGTTTTAAGCTGATTTAAGAGAGTATTAACAGGGGGTGAAGCATACTTATTTGCTTCAACCTCCCACCCTAACCTGTTCTTCCACCATATACCAATTGTAAATTAATTTTCCTAACAAACATTTTTCAGTTCTATAAGCAAATCTACTAAACAGATGTCGCTGGCTGGAACAAATTTATTAAATAAATTGGCATATGTAACATCTATCACTAAATAATTATTGTAATTATAAATCTTAAAACATTCACATTTAATACATTCTACCTCTTGATCTGTTCCTCCTGGATGTGTTGCAGTCCCGCTTCTTGTAATTGGACTTATTTGCATGATTGTCGCTTTGTGCCAAGTGTTCTGACTGTCTCAGCATGGGAAACTCAAAAAAATCATTAATATTTAACAAGTCATTAGATTCAAAAGCATCATTGCGATCACTTTAAACAGCCCCAACTCCCACTAAGTGGAACATCATTTCTAAAATCAGCATTGAGATTTACTCTTCTCATGCAGTTATATACATTCCCACTTTCATAATCTTTCAAATCCCTTATTAATTTTTTACACTTGCACTCATAATTAATCTTACAGTCATTCTTATATTCTCCTAACAATGTTATTAAATTTATAAGACATAGTCTCAAACAACAAATCATTTGTGATAAATGCCTCCAGCTTTTTAATCTCCCTTAACAAATTGTCCATTATACAATTGTTGCCCTTAATGATTAATAACATTAACTCATGTCCAGAACAATTAAATAAGTCCACCGAGTCCTGATAAAATGCTGATCCTACAGCAACTCCATTTGGAAATTTATAAAAATGTAATCCCTTTGGGACCCTCTAGTTCCTTATACTTTCTTGAAGGAAGGCATTATCCATCTGTAATGTTTTGAAATTCTTAAATTGTGAAAAGTGAAACTGAAGCTGGAAGGAGATATCAGAAGTGTTTCCATGCTTTGAATAATACTAACCAAACCAAAGAAGAACCAAAGAAGAAAGTATATTATTATTACTGGAGATGGTAAAAAGGTAAAGGCCCAAAACTAATGCATTATATACTCCTGATCTGTTTTGACATATAAATGAGATTGTTCTTCTTTTTTCGGCATTTCCCGGTTAGGGGTCGCCACAGCGGAACTCTGGTCTGCTAATGATTGGCAGTAGATTTTTTACGGGTGCTGAGGTGCCAGCTTGATGCCCAACCTTCAATGAAGGCATGCCCAGTCTACACATGTCTTTTGAATGCCACTTGATCACAGGGAGGACATGCAGACTCCACACAGAAGACAGCCTATCTGTCTATATGGGATTTACTGTCACAATATTTGCAAAACTCCAAATTAGCAAACTATTGTAAACAGGATCATGACTCGTGGTATCAAATAACATTGATAAATGCAAAAAACAAAAAAAATAAAGTTTTTGCCTAGTTACATCTTTCTTTGCAGGCAATTAGTAAATAAAATGGGTCTATATCACATTGTCAAAGTTTTAAATGTTCGAACGTCATATGGTCAACACCATATGCTCGAACATTTAAAAGTTCAAATGTTTCAATGGAGATCTCCGTACAGTGTGGAATGGGAAGATTTCCCTTTTCTGCACTGTAGTGTGATCTCGGAGTTGGTATATTTGAAGAGGTGGGGGTGTGGGGGTGCAGGGTGGCTTGCCCCCTACTTAAACCATTCAGGTAGGTTTTTTCGTTGATTTATTTATTTTTTTCCATTTTCGAACTTTTAAAAGTTCAATCATATGGTGTCAACCATATGATGCTCGAACTTTTAAAAGTTCAATCGTGTAATATAGACGCAATGAAACTTGGGTGGTTTCTACTGAGTGAGATGGATAAAAAAAGTGTTTGGAGACTGTAAGATTCTATAAAAGTTGCATATGGATACACATTACTATGAGCTTAGATTGAAACATCCACTTTTTACACAATCTAATACTGCTTCTTCAAAACCATCAAGCTGATCAAGCAACAATGTCCTTACATTGTTCTTGTAGTCATGCATTACTACAAAATCCTTCAGTGACTTTACTTGCATCTCAACTCAGCTCAATATTCTACTGGTTTTCATCACCTAGCATGATGCTCTGTTCTCATTCATTCTGCATTTAGGCTTTTAATCTCCTTTACCAGCTCACTTTCCTTAATTAGTTATCATAAGGCTGTTTGATAACCATTTTTTATATCCACATCGTCCACTACCAATTATTTATCTCTTCTCCATCTTAAGAAGTGTATACAAATTGATAGACTCTTCCTTAATAGTGAAATATGTGCATGTATTTAATCTCACTTTTAAGTTACACTATATTATTATTATTATTATTATTATTATTATTATTATTATTATTATGTAATTGTATTGGTTTCTTCTTGGGCCTTTGCTGAAAATGGGGTTTGGATCAGTCAGACAAGATGTCAGCCAATAAACAAACAAGCAAATACATTTGTGTGGTGGAAATGGTTCAAGCAGTTGTTTTGTGTTAGATGCACAAGAATGAATATCTTTACACAGAGGAACTATCCTGGCTGTTTTTTCAAAGTTTCCAAAATAAATGCATCAAATGGAGATGGGAGAGTGCATCCTTTAGTCATAGATTTTTAAATGCAGAAGAGTGTTAATCTATGCAACAAAATAATATACACACATATGCACATATGACACTTCTATTTTCCAGAGATGGAGGATGTAGGAATCAGTGACAGATCAATTAACACGTACGGTGATGGGATATACCAATGCAAAAGCTATAGGCCTTAAGTATTCAGGAGGAAGAATGTCAGTAGACATTGAAAGTGTTATATTTCTTGAGCAGTTTGTAGAAAAGAATGGAAGGAGAAGAACAGAGAGTAAAGAGAGGGGAAATATTAGGAGGGCTCAGGCTGTCATCAAAGTACTTGGTAGTAGGTACTTGAAAGGAACTGGCAGAACTGAGAGGCTACTTATTCCTGAATGAGAGTCCAGGATTTAGTTGGGCATCTCCACAAGTTCATATTCTAGATATCCTTGATTAGAAGCCATGACTTCTACTTAAACCATTTGGCTGGAGGTGGAGGTGCATTTTCTGTTTGAGAGCAGCTTCTGTTTGAGGGCAGATTTTATTGTTTGTTTTAAAAACGAGCAGATTTTCAAACCCAAGAAAATCAATACAATATAATTGCAATATCATCTACATACTGTTGTATTGGTTTGCTGCGCCTTTTTCCCTCTAAAGTGTTGCTACTTCTATTCATCTATTTTTTGGTTGTTGTTTTTTCTTTCTTTTTTCTGCTTGTTTTAGGGGAAAGTTTCTAATAGAGGCAACCCTTGAATACCACATCCTGCATCTATTAGAGTGCAGTATCTGTTTGGAAACATACAGTAGACTTTTTACATGATTTCTCCTATATCTGGATTAAAGAAAGGTGCAGGAATTTTTGCACCAGTCTAAGTGCCCATATCCTTGGTTCTGATGACATAAAAGAACTAGCTAGCACCTTCAGCATACCCAAGGAGTGAAGTAACATGGCTAAGTGTGAAAGGACTCTTTGAAGGAGTACCCTTTATGAGTGAGAATGGAGGGGATGAGGTTTGAAGGACATTTAGCCAAGTAACTGAAGAGATAAAGTGATGAGACAGAAAATGAGGCGATGCTACCAAGAATGACGGAGAGTGATTAATGGCTTAAACTTGTTAGTCATGTTTGTGGGAGAAGTACATGGACATGTATATAGAAAGAGGAGTGTGATGTCTTAGTGGTAAGGTCTGTGCCTTATAGCTTAACTATCTATGACCTATGGTCACTGTATGTAAGGAGTTTTGCATTTTCTTCAAGTATTCTGATATTCTCTGACTTCCCACAAATAGCTCATTAACTGCACATATATCTATATGTGGATATATTAAATATGATCAGAATAGTGTAATGTCAGTATCACTAATGTCGACAAGAAAGGTTGACATTACAAATATCAAGCATATCACTATGCATGTACTGAGGAAGCCCCTTGAAGCATGCAATTCTACAAAAAAAGTCAAACAATGCTTGCAAGCCCCTCTGTACCCCCTGATAATTATATATATTAAATCCAAGTTTACACAATCCTTTGGGAAGGGGTATATTCCCCATCCCTAGGGACTGTCGATCTCACACGATTGTCGAGCATTTGTTTAGACAATCAAATTGTGTTGACTAAATGGATGCTGGATGTTGACATTAGTGAGACTAGACTAAATTAGGGGATAGATATATATATATATATATATATATATATATATATATATATATATATATATATACACACACACACACACACACACACACACACACACACACACACACACACACACACACACACACCCATCGGGCAAAAAGGAATTTATTAGCTCACATAGACCATGGTTTCACCAAGCTGTCTTCTTCAGTGAATATCTGCAAAAAACATATGCCATTCAATGAATTATGTATCACAGATTGAGTCATATACTACAAAAAGGAAGTGCCATCAACAAAAAACATCAAAACACATAAAAAATGTATCAGTAAATAAATAAAGCAAATATATTGATAATTATTAGTATAAAAGTGTGTTCAAATGAAGAGGATACAATGTCTGTATTGAAACAATCCACATTTATATAATTTGATCTATAATTGCCAGACTGGCCTTTACCCATAAGAAATATCAACTCTGTCAATAACCACAAAAGAATATTGAGCTGAATAATGTTTTTTAACATGTTTAAAAAGTGCAATCCATTATTTTTACAATTTAAAAAGTATAAAGAGATATTTTGCTTCCACATATATTAAATGTGAGCTACATAGAATGTGCTATATGCACAAATAATGATATAAACCGCCCAAGATATACTTTAAGTAATAAGATGATGAATTTCAAAAGTTTTCCCAGTGTTAACATCTGTACAAAAATTAATAATTTCTACAAGAAGTGAATTTCGAGGGTGGAGGATATAACAAGGTTTGAAGCTGTGTACATGCTTAAGAGTAATGAAAAGAAGATAAAAAAATAGAGGAATTCTGTCTACATATGCATCCAAACTGACCACTTTCAGAAGCAATATTAAAAAATAGCTTCTTATTTTTCAGTAGTGCTCATTGTCAATGTATCATGTGCTTGAATTTGAAAGCTCTGACTCTTAAACCACAAGGGCAGGAACCAAGAATAACAAGGGAAGTAGAAGTAAAGCCCTTATATCACATTGATGCCAAGGGTGTCCTTTTTTCTTTTTTTCCTCTTTGCCCTGTGTTTGCCCAGCAACACTATATGCATGGTACTTACACTATGGCAGGTTAGATTGAATGCTTCCATCTATCCTGGACTCAATGATAGAATTACACTTTGCCCCTTACTGAAATTAAAATCTGCTTTTTGCATTTAGCAGTTTTAATGCATGTCAACATAAGGGCTTTATTTCATGAACACAGTGGGCTAAATTATTATTTTTTAGGTCTAAATGTTGTTAGTATGAATACATTTTAGTTTTTATGAACTGTTTCCATGAGATTCAGTCAGGATTTTTGTTTTATGTGACTTGTATTAATTAAGGGTGGGGACTTGATTAGTGTTCAATTAATTCTTGTGCAGGAGTTTGTGTGTGTGTGTGTGCGTGTGTGTGTGTGTGTGTGTGTGTGTGTGTGTGTGTGTGTGTGTGTGTGTGTGTGTGTGTGTGTGTGTGTGTGTGTGTGTGTGTGTGTGTGTGTGTGTGTGTGTGTGTGTGTGTGTGTATAGGGAAGTTTGTGCTTTGTTAGCTTATTCTGAAGAAGTCTTGTATTTGGAAACGAAAGCGCTCAATAAATTCTACTTTTCGTACCTGTGGAGTTTGGCTGCTTACTTCTACTTCCCTTGTTATTCAAAGCTCTGACTCTAATTGTCATTGTGATTCAATATGAGAAATCTGATATCTACTCTAAACATAATATGTGTATATATCATGTTTTGTCAGTTACTCAGCATACAGAGTTATGCATCTATTGTCTTTATACCCTCAAACTGGCTTGTATATAATACATGTGTATATATATATATATATATATATATATATATATATATATATATATATATATATATATATTGCATTTTGTCATTTACCCTGTATATAATATCATGTATCTACTGCGTTTACCCCTGTGCTGAGGCTGAACCAGGTCCAGTGGGATCAGTGCTCTACCATAGTTAACAAGGTCAAAATAAATAAAAACATAGATAAATAGTTAGTCCCAAATTTATCAAACAGTGACCTATTGTTATCAATGTTAACCTCAATGTTGATCTTTTTCTGTTGATACCTAAGTAAAAATAACTTACAATGCTCCTATGCCTTTCTCTTAGTCATCTTGATAGTAGTAGAACCCTAACTGCTAGCCAAAACCCTTTCTCATTTTCAAAACCATGTTTTCAAAACTTGAGGATGTCTTGCATAATCTTTTAGCTCATAGAAACTAAGGAAAAAAAACAATATACTTAGCAATGTGTAATTAGCAATGTGTGGTGAAGGGCAACTGCTGGCATACAGTATGGTGTTCCTACAAAATGATTTACAAACTATAGAAGTAACAATAGACAGAGGGACCGAGCTGGAAAAGATGCGCAGCAGGTAAGGGTGATAAAGGATAGTGAGGGAAATGTACTCACAAGTAAGGAGAGTGTGTTGAGCAGATGGAAAGAGTACTTTGAGGGGCTGATGAATGAAGAGAATGAGAGAGAGAGAGAGAAGGTTGGATGATGTGGGTATAGTGAATCAGGAAGTGAAACAGATTAGCAAGGAGGAAGTATGGACAGCTGTGAAGAGGATGAAGAATGAAAAGGCTGTTGGTCCAGATGACATACCAGTGGAAGCATGGAGGTGTTTAGGAGAAATGGCAGTGGAGTTTTTAACTAGATTGTTTAATGAAATCTTGGAAAGTCAGAGGATGCCTGAGGAGTGGAGAAAACGTGTTTTGGTACCTATTTTTAAAAATAAGGGCGATGTGCAGAGCTGTAGTAACTACAGAGGGATAAAAGTGATCAGTCATAGCTTGAAGTTATGGGAAAGAGTGGTAGGAGCTAGGTTAAGAAGGGAGGTGATGATTAGTGATCAGCAGTATGGTTTCATGCCAGGAAGGAGCACTACAGATGCGATGTTTGCTCTGAGAGTGTTGCTGAAGAAATATAGAGAAGGTCAGAGGGAGTTGCATTGTGTTTTTGTGGACTTGGAGAAAGCATATGATAGGGTGCCTAGAGAGGAGTTGTGGTATTGTATGAGGAAGTCAGGAGTGGCAGAGAAGTATGTAAGAGTGGTACAGGATATGTACGAGGGTAGTGTGACAGTGGTGAAGTCTGCAGTGGGAGTGACAGATGCTTTTAAGGTGGAGGTGGGATTATATCAAGGATCAGCTCTGAGCCCTTTCTTATTTGCAATGGTGATGGACAGGTTGACAGATGAGATCAGACAGCAGGCCCCATGGACTATGATGTTTGCAGATGACATTGTGATCTGTAGTGAGAGTAGGGTTCAGGTTGAGTAGACCCTGGAGAGGTGGAGATATGCTCTAGAGAGGAGAGGAATGAAGGTCAGCAGGACTAAGAAAGAATATATGTGTGTGAATGAGAGGAAGGATAGAGGAATGGTGAGGATGCAAGAAGTAGAGTTGGATGAGTTTAAGTACTTGGGATCAACAGTTCAGAGTAATGGTGAGTGTGGAAGAGAGGTGAAGAAGAGAGTACAGGCAGGGTGGAATGGGTGGAGAAGAGTGTCAGGAGTGATTTGTGACAGACGGGTACCAGTAAGAATGAAAGTGAAGGTCTACAAGAGGGTAGTGAGACCAGCTATGTTGTATGGGTTGGAGACGGTGGCATTGGCAAAAAGGCAGGAGTCTGAGCTGGAAGTGGCAGAGTTAAAGATGTTAAGATTTGCACTGGGTGTGACAAGGATGGACAGGATTAGGAATCAGTATATTAGAGGGTCAGCTCAGGTTGGACGGTTTGGAGACAAAGTCAGAGAGGTGAGATTGCATTGGTGTGGACATGTGCTGGGGAGGAATGCTGGGTATATTGGGAAGAGGATGCTAAGGATGGAGCTATCAGGTAAGAGGAAAAGGGGAAGGCCTAAGATAAGGTTTATGGATGTGGTGAGAGAGGACATGCAGGTGGTTGATGTGACAGTGCAATATGCAGATGACAGGAAGAAATGGAAACAGATGATCTACTGTGGCGACCCCTAACGGGAACAGCCAAAAGAGAAGAAGAAGAAGTAACAATAAAGCCATCCGATAATTTGGTCACATTAATACCAAGAAAATACATAGTGAAAAGACTATATAAGAAAATAAATTGAATCCTGAATGTGTTGTTAATATGATAAGATGCAAATACCTTAAGAACAGAGACAGACCTTTTCCAAGGGAGTGAGCAATCATCTAAATAGTGTTCCAAACAATTACTAGTAGAAGACCCATAAATATATAAATGTTCAAAATAACTCATGAATAAATAAGTATATGTTGGGGCAAAAAATGCCCCCATAACTGTGCCCTGCTACTGGTAATACTATTCACCTTGAAAGTAAAAAAAAAAAGCAGCTGATGAAACATTTTTAAAATATATAACAAAAATGGCAAACTCTGGATGATAAATAATGGAAGTATCAAGAAAACACTGGTGCTACATCTAAAGTAAAAGGTAACTATTTGAATCTGTCTGCACACACCCCCATAATTTGCACAGAGTACTTTTACTAAGTCTGGTGGACATCATAGACAACAAAGGTTGAAGGCAAATTTTGTTGAAAGTGTATTTGATTGAAAATTGGAAAGGATGGTGGTTTTGGCAAACAGACCTTTTTACTGAATGACTGTGTTGTTGAATGTCCCCCCCTGCTCACCTTATCTAATACATACTAATCCTCACCTTGATCCTGCTACTAAACCTAACCTGATACCTTAGCTTAAGAAAATTCTTTACACAACACTAGCACTATTTAGACAAATTTGGTCTGAATGTGGTAGTAGTGTTTTGTGGAGTGATTGAAGAAGGAAACCAGTTTGTTTCCTTTCTTGATCTGTGTTATTTTCATTATTTTTATTCAAAACGCTGGCATTGAACAGTTTGGTTTTATTGTTAGTCATTAGTCATGTACCCATGAATAATATATATAAATATAGATTAGATATAGCTATAGATTTATCTCTCTTTATATATATATATATATATATATATATATATATATATATATATATATAATCTCTCTAGCTATATATAGATAGATACAGATATATACACATACAGATCTATGTCAGATGATTGAGTTTTAGAAACTCGAAATTCATATGGTCAAGACAATATGATCAAGTTTCTGAAAACTGGAACATTAAAAAAAACACACAAAAAACACAAAAATCTACATTTTTTACATTTTTGCAGGGGCGCAAGCCCTCTGCACCCCCCACATCCCTCACACTCCCTGCAAATTAAATATACCAAGTCTGAGATTGCACTACAGTGAGGAAAATGGCAAATTTCCAGATCCGCACTGTACCCCAATCTCCATTCAAAAGCTTCGAGTTTCAGCATGCATGAGTAAGGTGGCCAGGGGACTTCATTACAGGACAGGTTACTTGTGTTATAATATAGCTGAAACTTTAAGGTGATACATGATTCTACGATCTGCTCTTTGCTGAAACATTTCACCCCCGCCCCACCTGAAGTTCCATTCTTCAGACGAGGCATTTAAAGTAGTGAAAAGAGGAAAGGAAATCCATCTCATTTCCTGTTCGTGTTTCTGTCAGTCTGTATAAATGCCACTTTGTGTCTTTCCTGAAAACAGGGCATAAGGCCGAGTGGGACCAGCACAGTGAACATTAAGTAAGCAAACACAAATAAATACATAAAGGGATCCGCAAGATGCATTTTCTCAACAAAATCTTGGCAAAAGACTGATTCTTTATTGTATAATACTCATTCAAATAAGCTGCCATGGTAGATTTATTAATGTATCTAACTCTAGTTAAACATATTGCAAAAGCCTTATTACCTGAAGAATAAAGCAATGCCTACTCATAATAAATATCTATGCATTTTGCTATTCATTTCATTTTGTCACAGAGTAAATAAATAAAGTAAAAAAAGGGACATGGTTGGTATTGTAGATTATTGGATTGTGATAATGATCAAGCCACCATGCCAAAACTCCTAGAACAGGTGTTACCCTGTGGGTGGGTGGGTGGGGGTATTATCTGCTTGACAAAGACGTTTAATGAATCACATACTTCAGGAATTACCGCTCTTGTTCTCCTTCATAGAATTTGCGAGTCACAAGGTTGAGACAAAACCACTTAAGGCATACTTTGTGTATGTGTGTATGTGGGGGGGGGGGTCTGAGAGCAGCAAAACACCAGTCCAAACTTCTCCTTTATAGCTAAGATAAGCTGGAAGAAATATCCAGTGGCAGCACAAACCTAACATTTCCACTAGTGCTCCTAAAGACTGCTCTTCCTTGTTCATTTTGTGTGGTGCTTGTTCTTTCAGTGATGAATAAGAAACAAATAAAACTGAGTTTTCATGGCTATGCAGATAATAAACAGCTGTAATATGTCTTCATACCAAAGGACAGTAATACCATGACTGCAACAAATTAATGTTTATCAGAAAAGAGTGCATAATCAGTTGCCAGTTGGCAAAGCCTCAGTCAGATCTGAAGGATTCATTAGTCTCAGAGTCTCACATTTCAGTCAGTAAGATTGTTATCGTACCGTATCTGAAAACCAGCACCATCTGAATTATGGAATAGGCTAAAAAAGTTGTGATATTACATTTCAAACTGTCACTTTGAGGTCAGTTATTCACCGTCCTCTACTTTGAATATTTTGTTTGTAGAAATCTCACTTGTTCTCTGCTGTATGTATTTGGTTGTACAAATGTCACTTGTGTGAAACACTTCCCTAGGTTTGAGGATGTAATGTTATAACCTGCATTCTGTGCAGTCATTGCCAGTGGCTTTCTGGTATTTCAAAATTTCATTATAATCTGGCAGAGCATCAGACGTTTTTGGCTGGGGTTAGCAGATGTTCCTTTGATGGCCATTTTTAAGTCTCTTAAAATGAATTTCTTGAAGCTTTGTATTAGATACAGTACTACAATTCTTTCATGTCATTCATTCTGTTTTTATATGTTTTTTTCATTGCAGATGTTTCAGTGAAAAATGTATCTTTGTTGTAAATACAGAAAACCCAAGCACTGGGAGCCATTTATGTACAATGGCCTGCCTTTGATACAAGCAAGTTATTAACAGCTATAAACATTTATATTGTCTATTATGTTTTAGTGTGAGATATACCCTACATCCAGGGACTACTGATCAAATACTACAGTTTCCTTAGATGATAATATGCAGGTGTACACACCTTTCATTCTCACATTCATTAGTGAGAAGGCATATGTCTGGGTACACCTTTTCTGTAATTTTCAAACAGCAGTATTTTTATTTGTTATTTTTATTGCATCTGTTGCCTGGGAGAATCCATCTGGGAATGGTTCATTTTCAATGAAAAACATGGAAGAAAAGCTGTAATACAAGTTAAAAGATATCATACCTGACAATAACAAATAAGTCACTGTATGTGATAAATACATATGCGTATTACCCTTTCTACGGGGAGGTGTGCATACTTGGGGTACACTTGCATGGCTTGATTTCCCCAGGGGAGAATGGGGAAATACCTGCACAGTGCTGCTTGTAAGTGGGTCAGGCAGACCTGCTCACATTGTCCTTCATTGAAGTGAGGGTTAGTGCAGCTCTGATATCCATTGCAAGTACCATGCATATAGTGTTGCGGGGCAAACACAGGACGAAGAGGAAGAAAAGGAAAAAGGACACCCGTGGCAGCAGTGTGATTCTGCCCCAAGATGCCTCAGTCTCGTCACCAGCTACAAATGTGGTCAGGCTAAGACCAGGGGTAAGTAGGAGGGTTTGATAGACCCAGTGAATTTGGGGGGAGGGCACTGAGAACAGCCATTGCTTGGCTGTGAGGAAGCAATAAATAGATGAAAACTGCATTTGAAAATTACTGTAACAGCTACAGCAACAAATGTTACTTACTTTTCTTACCTCATGAGCTAACACTGGAGTTCATGCCAGTTCATCCAGTTCAAAGTATGGATTATTATGCCCACACATTCGGGAAGGGCATGCACACAGGGCATGTCACTGATTTTACAACCTTCATGTATTTTTGAATAGATAAGCAGAGGTTTTCTTAGTTAGTTAGACTCATCTCAGATGCAAAATAGCTGAAGAATGAAAAAATACAGGCAAAGAGATAGTGACACTCCATCATATGGGGATGGGGATGAAGACGAAGGAGACTCTGCATAGGAAAGGATGCAATAGGAGAATGAATATGTGTGTGTGTGTGTGTGTGTGTGTGTGTGTGTGTGTGTGTGTGTGTGTGTGTGTGTGTGTGTGTGGAAGGGAAGATTTTTAATCAATATAAAGGTGACTCGTACAAAAGAAATTCTAATGGATAAGGGTTAGGTGAGAGCTGACAAAGAATGTAGAATTCTGGTGTACACATGTGAAGGATCAGTGGCAGAATAATGACAGTGATGAGGAGGCTTGGTGGGACATTATGGCAATACCTTATAGCATCTTTACAAAGAGAACAGGACATGATGTGTATTAAGGTGTGTGGAAGTTTGTTCCACTCGTTGGAGACATAGGGAAAGTGGACTCACCAGCTCTTTTGTGTATAGAAGGAACTATTAGAAGTTTTGGTTTCAAGGACAATGGAGACCTGGGAGGTGGATGAACTGAGGATGGTATATAGACCAGGGCTCCTATAAGGAGTGTGGATATGGTGAAAGCAAGAGAGAGATGAGTGATAGGGAAATAGGTTTTGAGCTCAGGTCAGTTTGGACTTGAGAAAGTGCACAGTGGTATATACTAGAGTGAAGGTTAGCTGCAAATTGTGCAGTTTTATCGTAAAATGCATCTTGTTTAGTATAAATGGGGAACAGTAATTTATAAAGATATAGTTGTAGTTGCCATATAAAAGTGAAAGAATGAGGTTAGCCCTGACACTAGTAACCTTGGTGTAATCCAAAATGGATTTGGCATGTTAAAGACATCAGAGTTCTTTGTAAGTGTATGAACTGATTAATACTAGCATCAAATGTTAGCTAGTTATCTAGGGTTGGCCTGAGCTGAGCCAACATGGAGGAGTAATTCAGGTTAATAAATTAGCTTTCTGGATCACTGCCAGTATTAAAGGAAAAGCATCTGGGTATCAGTAATTTTTTCTTTTCTTTTTTTTTTTTTGTTGGCACAAGAATGCATCTGGTAAAGCTGGATTTTGCAAAAGGTATCTTAAGATGTTATAACTGAGTTGGAGTCAAAGAAAAAAAGAGACCTCAGTGCAGACTGTTGAGCTAGCCCTTGTAGAACAGCATGTTGCAGAGTGAAAGCACATAGCAACTTGACCTCTCAAGTTCTTATTTCTGGGGAGCCCTCAAACCATTTGACAGCATTTGAAGAGATTTCCTGAGTAGATAATCTGTGGAGTAGAAGTACATGTCTGACAATGCTGTAGGCTTTGGAGATTTCAAGGAAGATGGTATGAGTGGTCTGTACAAGGCCCGTTTTGGTTCCAAACTAGGTCGTAAAGCACAGCAAAGTGCTTTTTCTTTAAGAAATAATGAAGAAAATGTAAGTACGTGTGTTTTCAATTACTCTAGAGAGAGATGTGAACAGTGCAAAGGAATGGAGAGAACTTTAACATTGACATGTTCTCTGGAACTTTAACACTGACATGTTCTCTGGAACTTTAACACTGACATGTTCTCTGGAACTTTAACATTGACATGTTCTCTGGAACTTTAACACTGACATGTTCTCTGGAACTTTAACACTGACATGTTCTCTGGAACTTTAACATTGACATGTTCTCTGGAACTTTAACATTGACATGTTCTCTGTTTTGTGAAAGGAAATCATTATGACAATTATGTCTCTTTTCCAGATTAACAGACATCATTTTCTGAGTATGACTGTTTGATTAGGATGCAGACAGGGAAGGTAATAGACTTAACAGCCATCTTAATGAATGCACAATATAGGCCATCAGCATTATGGGAGCCGGGTTTAATTTTAAGCAGCAGCTTCCTTACGAAGGTGATAGGGAGAGTGTTGTGCGTATTTGATTACTGATATCTACTTAAGGAACGAATGGTAAAATAAATGAAAGCAATGTGTTGCCTAAGGGATACAGTTTGAGAAACATTTTCCTGAAAGTGCAGCAGTCTTGGATCAATTAAGGATCAGGAACAGATTTGGTTGATGGATTCAGCCTGTGTATAATACCTGGAAGTCCAGGTCCAGAGTTTCTTGGGTTATATTTATGGAGTTTTTAATGCATAGTAAAATTTTTGATTTGACAAGTCCCTTGATTTTAATCCACTTATATCATAGAGTTGCTAGGTTATTCATGACTGAAAGATAGTAGTGAAGTGGTCAATGGGACTGTCTTCATCAAGCCTTTAGAGCAATGACTAGTTCTACATCAAGCCTATAAATTAGGGGCTAGTCCTTCATCAAGCCTGTAGAGCAGGGATTAGTCCTGAATCAAGCCTGTAGAGCAGACTAGTTCTGCATCATAGGCTCATAGGCTCATAGATAAGTACTAGGCTAACTGCCCTTGGAGGCCATTTTAAACCCAGCCATTTTCCCTTTTTGTGCTTAAAATAACCTATCCTATTTGATTATAGATTGGCCTTACCCATCCCATGGTTGATAACTATATATATTACCCATAATGAGAATAACTTGGAATATACCATAGCTAAATTGACTATTAGAATGTTCAAAGTGCCATACTCTACTTTGTTTGGCTTCCACATGATGAAGAATGCAAAACATGTCTACAGCATTACTGTGTGGTATTGATACTGCATCAGAAGTCAGTATCATATATATTTCATTAGAAAAGTACCCTTTACTGTCACTGAAAAGCTGTCACCATCAAAATCCATCTGCTGGCCATGATGATACAGCCCTGGCATGGCAAAATGACTCAGCACCTTCATTGTTGAGTTGTTAGTAAATCATTAAGGAATGAATGCCAGCCTTAGATGCAGAAATGTGCCTTACTATTAAATCACAATTCCCAAAAAGTCATTTTTGCTAAGAACTTGTCAGAATCATTGAGCTATGGCTGCTTATATGGCTTAACTACAAGACATTGATACATTGCCCATAGATAGTAAGATGTGTTGATCAAACTCATCAAATAACAAACTCACTGAAACTACAGGTAACAATAGCAATAAAAACATTTTAAAGGTGGCTAAGCCCCCTATACCCCTCTATGGGGAACTTTGCCCTTTGCACCTTTCTTACACAATTACTAACTCCATGCTTACACAGCTGCAGTAAAAGAGAGAAAACCTTAAAAAGGTAAAAGAAAATGGCTGACTCACGTTCTATCTTGTTATACACCTTATTTTCATAAAACCATTCTATAGCTTGCAAATTCAGGAAGTTGGGATCATGGTGACTGACTTCAGGAAGCTATGGTTTGTTGGAAGGTAGGGTGTTCCTGTTAAAGAATGGTATCAGATACTGGATTTTGCAGGCATTTCACAGTGACAGTCTGCTAAATTATATCACACCTATTTTCCATTGTGGTGGATATATGACTTCAGTTCAAGTTGGGGAAATGTATTGTATTTTAGAATGTAAGCTGAATTCCTACTTCCCAAATAAAAAAGATGGTATTTAGTACGTCATAAGCATGTAGACTGTTGAAAATAAATACAGTTCTTGTGAAAGTAATGACAACAAGAATTCAATCAGGCACTTGTTTCGTCAGAATTTAAATAAAAAACAAATGTTTACAATGGCTTTATTGATTTAGTTAAGTATTTCTCCAGATATATATATATATATATATATATATATATATATATATATATATATATATATATCTACACACATATACAGATAGATAGCTATATTTTTTTTTTGAAAAAGAGAACAGCCCCCCTCGATTTACCAGTCCGTAAGTACTATACCTTTTTTTTTCTCTCTCACAATATTGAAAAGGCATTTTGAATCTGACATCTCAGCAATATCCAGCATTTTTAGTATTTTTGTCTGGATCTCATTCACCTTATCAAACTTGCCACCTCAGAATTGTTTAGTTGTCACAGTGACTTCAACTACATAAGTGAATTCAGTCCTGCACATTGCTTCTGGCACTGCCTCCTTAAGAGAGGTCAGTTCCACTGGGTTCAGGAGTTCCTTAATCATAGGATGATAGGAGGTTACTAGGTTCACGGCCCTGGATCCTTTTTAAGTCTATCCATTCATGGTCCACTTTCCCAGTTAACAATGCCCAGAGGTTAGAATGGCTTTTGCAGCCAGGGTTGAGTTTATGATTTCCCATCCATTAGTCCAAATTGTGTTTGAATAGCCTTAGAGATTCTCTATTCCACATGAATGGTGAGTCTGTTCCAGAGAAGGGGTAAACTCTGAGACATACATCTACCCCTCCAACATGTTTTGTTTATGTCACAGACATGGTTTAAATCATGAGATTGGGTAATTCTAGTGGTGTTTGTTTTGTGAATACATGGCAGATCCATCAGGACTAGATCAGAGATTGCCTTGTAGGCTAGGCATAGATTGCCCATCAGTAGTATGTAGGAAACTGAGTACAAGGATAGGGCTTTAAGGCAGTTCTCATAGGGCATATTATTTATACCCTGTGTTCTTTTAGTGAGGAACCTCTGTGGCTGCTCCAGCTGTTGCAAACTCCTGATCAGGTTCTTACAGAAGGGTGCATTGTATTTGATTATTGATCTAATGAGGGCTGAGTATAGTGGGACTATGATCTCCTTAGATCTGGATACCATACCCTTATTTATAAGTTGCACCATGTAGAAAGAGTTTCTCACTTCTATGGACACATGGTGATCAAAGTTCAGGTTACTGTCAACCTGAGTGCTCAAGCCCCTTACACTGGGTCTATGCTTAGGAGGCTGTTATCAGTGTTGTAATTTGTATGGGTGGTTGTCTTCCCAAAGGGTATAATTATGCATTTTTTTGCATTGAGTTTTAGACCATAGTTCTGGGACCAGTTATTTATTTGTGTCAGAACCTCCTGGAGGAGATCTACATCTTTAGAGGATTCAATAATTGCATGCAACTTGCAGTCGTCAGCAAAGTTTGTCAATTCCTTCCACCTCCAATGATGTTTCCAGTCTAAGCATTTTTCCATCCTAGCTGAGAACAATCAGGACAGTGTCCCCATACAAAGTCTCAGGAGATGGTTTGCCAGAACTACTCTGTGGCCATCCAGAGGTCATTATTTGTGGCCTCATCAATCTTTACCCACACTCAGGTCTTCACTTCATCGACTGAAACACTTGCTGCTTCCAGAACCACTCAGTACCTATCAATTAAACCTGGAGACCTTCCACTACTAACATGGCATGGAAGATATATTTCTCTAACTTAATGACATCCTTAACTGCCGTCATCTGCTAGCAGGTCCCTGGGTTATTACTGTGACAAGCAACTGGCCACAGCTCCTTGCCACTGCTTTCACTATTGAGGTCTTTAATATCAAGGATATAGTTATCATATTTGTCTGAGACCTTTAGAGCAACATCTATCCTGTGGGAGAGTTTTATTACAGCATCAATGCTATGAAAGTTTTTCAGCATTATTTATCTTTATGCAATGATTCTGCTTTTGCAAGAGTTTAGGCTGTGAACTATGTAAGTGTAGCTCTCTTGAGTTGCCTGTGCAGCTTAGGTATTCAAATAAATAAGTTCCACATGTCTTGAAAACTCAACTTGCCTGTTCAACCTTTTAACTGAATAAGCTCCATTCATACTCCACGTCTCCAACCTGCTTCGGTATACAACAGAAGCTCTTATAGAGGTGGATGTTGAATTCATCCTGCAGACAAACATATACTAGGTACCTTCAAGATATCCTCACATAGCTTGCAAGCTTTTAGGGTCTCTGCAGCCATTTCTCTTGTTGTCTGACCCATCTGACCACAAAGTACTTACTGGATGATAACACAGCATCTCTCTTAGTCTGAGGGTTCAGAAATTATAGGCTTAGGTCTGATGACATGACTACAAAGTCAGTCACCTTTGGCCTAGAGTAATGTGTTATTAATTACACTTATAAGCAGCCTTATTTTCAAACATGGTATTTGTTATGTACAAGCTATGTCCAGAAAAAGTTTAGCAGCAGTTCACCATTTAGGATCATATCAGACAATTTGTTTCTTCTAGTCATGCTCCTCCAAATATCACTATCATCCAAGTAGGTGTTACTGTGTCGAATACCACTCCGCACAATTTCTAAGAATATTAACACCTCTAAATAAATTGTATGTCCTTGTGCAACAACCACAAAACAAGTTTTGCTATCTGCAGTCACAGTTGCATTGAGGTGACCGTCCAGTCTACTGGCACAAACCCCAGATGTACACCACTTATCTGAGTACTTTTGAGTATCCCTATTATCCCTACACCTTACTCATGACCTCTTTTGAGTGACAACTTTATTGGAGGGAATGGGCCATGACCAGCTGTAAAGTCTGGTACCAGAAATAATAAGGCCAACTATTTGTAGCTGTTACTTTTCACTCTTCTACACTAACTGGATGTGATTTTCCTTGTCACATGATCCAAATTCTATTTACAGGGTTTGGTCCAAAATAATGTGTTCCACACCCCCCACACCCTCCAGTCTAATGCATCATCCCAAATTACAACTGGTTGAAGCCTTGACTGTTTTTATTTTTGTCCATTTGAAGCTTCGACACAATGAAAATGTTTAAAAGTATTTTCTGCACCTTATTCATACACCTTCACTTAATACAATAATGTCATGGTTGCAGAACCATACAGAAGACAGTAAAAAACACTCACAGACAAAGTGAGAATACAAATTGCACTGGCTGTGATTTTCTGTAGCTAACCAAGTTGAACATTTGAGAGTAAAATCAACAAGTTAAAAACTCATTTAGTGAAGACTCATGAAGTAAGAAGGTAATGGACCCCCCCCACTCATCATGTTAGGGTGGTGAGACCACATGGCGTCCCCATACAATGTTTTTTAGGCTGAGACCAGCTGGGCTATGTGAGAACATCTGAAAAGCAGACACTAGCTGATCAACAATGCCTCCAGGTCTAGTGACTGCATCCCTGTTCCAGTTAAGGCTCTCTCATTCTTTGATTGAAACATCACTGAGGGTCATTTTGGATCTTTTTTTTTGGTCTGGCCCTTATGCTTACACAAGTTTACAAAAGGCAGCAAGAAGCAGCAGATGACAAAGCTCTAAGGATCACAGAGGCATGCAGACTTCTCCCTCATGATAAATATACACAGAATACGTAAATGTGGTACCACACACTATCAAAAATCTTGCTCCACAATATGCATTCATCTATAAATCAAAAGTATAATGTTCTACCCAGCTTTTATAACAGCATGGTGTCACCAGCATGTATAGCCTGTATAGCAAGTTTACCACATACTAGCAATAAGATGTCAAGCAGGTCAGTTGTGCATAACTCACAGACTGTGCCTTGCAGTTAGAGAGTTTGAAACTGTACTTTATTTAACATTCTGAATGTGCAATCCAGAATAAGTAATGTAACTTCCTTGATCGTTCAGGTGTCCCCACCAGTAAGGTTCCCTTGACACCAAAATGAAAAAAAAAAGTTATTCCATTTTTAGGGTACATGTGAATGTTGTGAACACTGGAATACAGAAGCTGTGACAAGTGTGTGTTTGCATATACATGTACACACACACACACACACACACACACACACACACACACACACACACACACACACATGCACACTGCTCTGAATCTGTTACTACTGATCTAAATCATAGGTCTAAGCATCTGAACCGCATACTCTTTTTTTCACATACTCTTTTAGCCAATGAGAAAAATATGGTGTACTCTCTTTTACTTTTTAGGCACAAATGGGTATTACAGTACTGTATCTATAAAGGGCTCATGTTACTCCAAAAGCTTGAGTATCTGTCCTAAAATGTAGGTCCTATAAAAGATTGTCACATCACCTCTATATTCTAGTGATTTCTGTCAGTGGGTCAGCATATCATTCCTGTTTTTCTTCCTTTTTTTCCACTATTTTGTGCACCCTGTGGTGATTTTTACAATATAACATACATGATTTCAAATCTGGCACTTAAAAGATTCACCAGAAAATGTCTAAAAAAGGGGTATGGCCAAGATGGTGAGCAGTTAGCACTGTTTTAGTGCTGCTTCATTTTAACATCTCTGACATGATTTTAGTAAAAATTTAAAAATTAATGTTTTAAAAGTTGATGGATTTATAGCTGAAAATCTGCTGAAAAATTTACTACAAAAACAAAAAGTTTGAAACTCTTTTAAGTGCTTTTTCCTGCCAAGCAAAATCTAAAGAACTAATTGTCTATGAATGAGTCACTGCAAGCCCAGTGTGCAGGACAGTACTATGAAAGTTGAAGTGCTGAGTGTCTCTTACCAACAATCATCACAAATCTCCAGTATAGAAGAGGCAGTGTCCAATATTGATGGAAGATTACTTGAAAATGAGAATAACATTGAATTTCTTCTGAAACAAAACAACTTATTCCATAAACAATAGAAGACTTGGAGAACAGATCTAGAAGGAATAACATCAGGATTTATGGGACTCCTGAAAAAGAAGGAAACAGTATGATTCAATTCCTTGATACCTGGCTGCCTAAACGTTTAAACCTGCCTGAGGCTTTTTTGTTCGGCATCAAAATGGCACACAGATCACTTTCTAACTCATCTTTAAAAAAAAAAAAACACCTTCACCAAGGTCAGTGATCATAAGATTTTTCTGAAGTCAAGATAAGGATTTAGTCTTAAAAGCTATATAAACTAATTATCCAGTTAAAATTAAAGAAAATACTATAAGAGCTGACAATGACTATTTAACATTAGTGATATCAAAGAGAAAAGCGTGTCTACCACTTGTTAAAAACTTAACGAAAAACAATATTGAAGGACAAATCTTGTTTCCAGCAAAAAATAAGGATTCACTTTCCAGAAAGAAAAAAATATTTTAACACCTTGGAAGATGCAATAGCCTTTAAACAGAAAAATAAAATCCTAGAAAAAAACTTAAGAAATGGACTGGAATCCATCAGCTTCTTTGAAGAGAAATGCAACAAGAGATGGTTGGTTAATAAAAGACAAAAACAGTAAAAAAAAAAAAAAAAACAGAAGGACAAATGAAAATCAATGCATTTCATAATTATGAATTCTTATTTATCTAAAGAAGTGCTTGAATACTTATGAACAGGTGCTGAATTTTACTTTTTACAAGGTAAATCATTTCTTTCTTTCTTTCCCTACTTCAGATGGTTACTAGTTTCCCTTTTAAAACTTTAGAGTTTGATTCTTTTAGCTATATATATATGGAATCAAAGCCACTTATTTTCATTTAGTGTTTAAAAGGTTAAACTATTCATTTTATTAAAAGTTAATCATTATTATGATGAAATATATTATGTGGCACACTTTCTGAGCATGAAACTGCACTCATTGCAAACATTCTTAACCCTGGAAGAAGCTGAGGTTTGTGCAGTCACAGAAACCTGGTTCAAAGCTGCAGAGAGCACCCCAGCCATACCATGTTACTCATCTTAGGATTCATTCAGACCCCAAGCCATGGGCAGCAAAACAAAAGGAGGTGGAGTTGCAATATATATAAAAGACATACACACCTCTAGGCTGGTCAAACAGTATGATTCACAGGAAATACTCCAGGTGCAGTTAACAACTGACAAGATCCCTATTCAAATTATAGCTAGCTACAAGCCTCCAACTCTGACTCAAGATGCCCATTCCATCTATCTGGACCTCTTCGAATCTATCAAGATACAACTCTTTACCCTGATCCTGGATGACTTTAACTATCCAACTATAGACTGGAAGAAATACTCATGCCAAAACACAAATGCCCAGAGATTCCTTGATTTTGTCAATGCAAATGCCTTGGACCAGTTGGTTGACACCCCCGCAAGAGGTGAAAATATCTTGGACTTGGTATTCTGGTATTCTGGAGCATTTCTCCCCGGGCCTCCGCTGAAAACAGGATCTATGGAACCTAGTCGGACTTTCCCGGTCAACAAATGTTAAATAAAAATAAATAAATAAATTAACCAACTGAGTAACCACTGCAGCATCCCTACAATGTCATAATCCCTGGTAAGATATGACCACAAAGCAGTCACTTTTGAACTCACCATCTCACCTGACCCCCCCCCCCCTCAGCTAGGGTCAAACAAAAAAACTTCTCCAAAGCTAATTACAACCTCCTGAGGGAAGGTAAAAACAGCTTCACAGCCCTCTCTTCCTCCAGAGAAACTGGCACATATGTCCAAACTTACACCAAAGTACTATATGAGCATTTATATAGCTGCATGGAATCAGGAATACCAGACAGGACAAAATCATCCCCCTCAAGGAAGAGTAAACCTGTCTGGTGGACATCTACAATAAATAAACTATAATAAAAGAAAAAAATTGCTGTTCAGGACCAAGAAGGAGCAGGTGTCTAATTGGAAGCAATCTCTCCTTACCCTGAACAAGCAAATAAGAGCACTAGTAAAATCCTCCAAAGCAAACATCGAGTCCAAACTGGCCACATCTACAAAAGACAATCATAAGGTTTTCTTCACATGTGTCCACAATCTTAAGGGAAGCACCCAGATCTGCTCAAAACTGGTGGTTAAGGACACCACATAACAAACCCTGTAGATATAGCCAACCTGCTGGCAGACAGGTTCAGTGAAAACTTCACTTCTTTATCCCCTCATCAGTAAAACAGGACATCCCCAGTACCTGTCCCTCTCCCCTTATCTCTAGGGAGCAAGTCATTACTGCCCTCTCAAAGCAGAAAATACAGTCTCCATGGTTCCCAATAACATCCCAGGCTGCATCCTTCATGAACTCAGGCAGAAACTTGCAGCAACATTTGACACCCTATTCAACCAAAGCCTAAGTACCGGCTTCATCCCAGCTGAATGGAGGACAACTACTGTCATTCCTTTGCACAAAAGTGGAGCGTGCACTGATCCAGGAAATTATAGACCCATCAGCCTAACTAGCCTGATCTGTAAGGCCATGGAGCAGATTATCATGGACCTCAATAACAAGGATATTGGCATCCTCCAGACACTTGATCTCACACAGTTTGGTTTTGTCAAGGGGAGGTCATGCCTGTTAAATTTGGTCAACTTCTTTGAGACAGTCACCAAGGCCATAGATGAGGGGAAGACGGTGCACACACTGCCTACCTTGACCTGCCCAAGGCCTTCGATACTATTCCCCATTCAGGTATAATAGATAAAGTCTTTCAACTAGGTGTCAACCCATATGTTACCAGATGGGTAGAAAACTGGCTCACTGATAGAACCCACCTAGTCAAAATAGGGGAAGCCACCTCAAGTAGTAGACCCGTAACAAGTGGTGTAACCCAGGGATCAGTCTTGGGGCCCTAGGCTGTTTGGGATATATTTCTCAGAGGTGCCGGTCAAATCTAGTGGGCTATGGCTGACCAAGTTTGCAGATGACTGCAAGCTGGGTGCTGTCATCAATTCCCCTAGTGATGTGGACATCCTCCAAGAACGTCTCACCCAAACAAATGTCTGGTGCCAGAAACATGGTCTCAAACTGAATGCCAAAAAATGCATCATCATCCCTTTTGGGGAGAATGATGTTCCCACAAATTATCACATTGATAATAAGGCACTAAGCATGCAATCAGTCGTGAGGGACTTGGGAACCCAGGTTGACAGCAAACTGACTTTTGACCACCATATTGCCTCCATTGTAAGGAAAGCTTTCTGCATGGTCCACCTCATTAGTAAGGGTATCTCATCCAGGGACAAGGTGATCATAACATCCCTGTATTCTTCCCTTACAAGACCAATTATTAATACAGTGCCTCTTTCGGCATGTACCTCACAAATCACATGCAGCTGCTGGAGACACCATAGAGATTCCTCACCCAGAGAATCCAGGGCCTCAAACATCTACCCTACACAGATAGACTAAAAGCCCTGTCCCTCTACTCAGTCTCCTACAGACTCTTCAGAGGTGACCTCTGTCTGGCATACAAAGCAATCTCAGACTCCATCCTGATGGGACTGCTGCATATCCAGAAGTCAAGCTCCACTCGAGTAACCCGCACGCAAGACCTCAACCTGGTCTGAGACATCAATAGGACTTGGTGGGACAGATTTGTGTCTCAGAGACTCCCCCTTTTGTAGAATAGACTCCCTCTCCATGTAAAGTAGAGTACTCCATTAAAGCTTTTTAAGTGCAACCTAGATAACTGGATGGGGAATAGAAAATACACCCCTGGGATTCCACATATGTCCCTGCTAGACAGTGGCATAGGGTGTTGACTTATTGGAACATGGGCTAATTTCTTGGTTAGGCTTGTAAGGGCTTCAGGGCTAATAGCTTAGTAACTTCCTATGATCTGTCCTACACCTTGGCATAGCTGAGCAATGTACAATTAAGTATAATACAAGATGCAACAAATGACGTTAAATAGGCTTGTTAAGTTACATTCTGGGTTCTTAAATTGTCCAGTATTGTGCTACTGATAGTATACTTGACATGCAATAGCACACAGGAAAGACATGCTATGTTATAATCAACGTGTAAAAAATATAGATTTTTACATATATAAATGTTACTATTGAAATGATATCAAATAATTAAGAGTAACACTCACATTGTTAGAAGTTAAACCTGGATCACACATAACTGTCATTCTTTTAATGCAAGTTTATATGCTATGTCTCTTTTAAAAAATGACAGTCTGCTTTTTATTCAACATCTCATACAAATAGTGCTTGCTGAATCATTAAATGTTATTTATTTGAGTGCAATGGCTTTTTTGGTGGTTGTGACACTGTGGGCAGGATTCACGAAGGCTTGCACGGAGTCTAAGAGTAGTGTAAGACTCCATACAGCCCTCACGATCCAGGAGCAGCCCTAAATTCCGTGTAAGAGACCAGCTAAAACGTCTCTTACACGGAGTGGGCGTGGATATGCTAATCACCTCACTTGCAGCCAAAAGGCATGCAAATGAGGTAGATTAGCGATCCAGGAAGCCCAAAGCAGCCCGTGTAAGAGCCGTTTTAGCTGCAGAAATGTACTCAGTTGACAACTGAGTACGTTTCTGCAAAAAACACAATGGAGCCATGTCAGCTCCAAATAAAGGGTACATATGTGTCAGGCAGCATGCCAATGGCCAAATAAGTGGCCATTGGCAAGGTACCCCGATGCAAATATGAGAAATAAATATTTTTTGTTTAAACGCAGCGCAGCCCCGTGAAAATGGGCTGCACTATATAAAACATAAAAATGAAGGTTATAAACCCACAAATGTGGGTTTTATGCAATACATGGATTTACAATGCAGGGACCAGCAGACCAAAAACAACATGGCCACCGTTTAGTGGTTGCTAAGGGGGGAAGCTGAGTCTAAGACATGTAACTAAGCATTAGTAGGCAATCTGATGTAAATGAGTGTTAGGATACTGAATTCCACTGTCACATAGCAAATGAGCACATTCTGAGTAGTGTAAGAGATACATAAGGGAGAGGAATAGGATAGGAGATAGGTGACATCACAGGGGGGAATGGCAGAAAGAAATGCAGTTCATTGGAGGTCAGCGTTACATGACAGATGTCAGACACATATCATGGAAAGAGGAGTGCCACAAGATAAGCATGGGAAAGTCAAGAAATGGAAGGTGTACACTGTTGCTTACACCAAAGTTTCTTGCTGGGCGTGCATGCGCACGTGTGCGCGCCATGAGGCGTAGAGTAGGGCAGTGTGCGTGTAAGGCAGACTGAGCATGTGGGAGCCTGTTGGCAGACTTGTAAGACTGTTTGCGCTGGTGTGCGCGTTTTAACCCAAATAAGCAGATTCTGAACCGTGTAAGCATGTGTGCGCGTGTAAGCCACTGTGAGCATGTTTCTGCTGGTATGCGCATTGCTCCCCCCTAAGGAAACAGAAAGGAAAAAGGAAGCAACAGAATTAGTAGGAAGCTAGCAGGGAATACTGCTGGAGCTAGCAGGTGAAAACAATTAGAAGCAGGCAATTACACAGGCAGAATAGTAGCTCAGCCAAGCACTTAAAACTCTGCAAACAGCAGTGCAGGATGTTTCTCTCAAGAGACACTGCAAGACAGGAATAAGCTATTAGAAGTGAAAACTGAAAAAGCTGAACTCAGAGCAGAAATGCTAGGGGCTGCCATAGCTGTCATAAGGAGACATAGGCTACTTGCTGAGGGTGGTGAAAATGCAAATGGTGCCAGACAACCCACAGTGAGGAGACGGAGAAGAGTGTACAGGCCCAGGGTCACCTACCATGGGTTACATGAGCTGGAGAAGTAGAGCGCTATAGAGAGGACAGAGACCTCCTGCAGCAAATTGTCAAGCTGTGCAGGCCACACCTCACACACAGAACCAACAGAGGGGAACCCATCCCAGTGGAAACCAAGGTATGTGTTGGCCTAAGAATACTAGCAACAGGTACCTTCCAGAGACCAACTGGTGATATGATGGGGATATCACAGGCATCAGCCTCCAGGGTACTGCACCAGCTCCTGGATGCCATGTCAGCACATGTCGGTGATCATGTATATTTCCCCAATGCCCGTGAGGTATTGGCCAGCAATATGCGTCTCTTCCAGCAAATAGCGGAATACCCTGAGGTAGTGGGTGCAATAGACTGCACGCACATACGCATCAAAGCACCAGCCAGTGAGCGGGGTAGGGCCTACATTAACTGCAAGGGCTTCCCCTCCATCAACTGCCAGGTTGTGTGTGATGCCCAGGGTATAATAATGAATGTGTGTGCTGGCTGCCCTGGGAGCTACCATGATTCGCATATCTGGCATTTGACACAGCTGTACCAGACATTTGCCAATGGGGACATCCCACATGGACACCTAGTGGGGGATGCAGGTTATGCACTGGAGCCGTGGCTGATGACACCCATCAGAAATGCACACACACCTGAACAGGAACACCATAATGAGGCACATGCACAAACACGTAATGTAATAGAGCATGTGTTTGGGCTGCTCAAGTCACTGTTCTGGTGTCTGGACACATCTGGTGGAGCCTTGCAGTACTCACCAACTACATGTACCCAAGGTGTCATGGTATGTGCTATGCTACATAATGTGATCTTGCGAAAACAGCTGCAGCAGGACCAGCATAGGGCCGGGCCAAACAGCCCCCCACCATTGCCAAGGCCATCACAGGCAGAGCGTGACTCGGAGGAGGAACAACCTGAGCCTGCCCCAGTAGGCAGAAGGAGGTGTGCCCAGTATGCCCTGGCCTTGGCAAAGAGGCAATGCATAGCACATACACTGGCTCAGTAGGAACCCTGGGAATGATACCCCTCTCTGACTCACTCATATAATAACAGAGATGCCTAAAATGACATAACCTGCTCTCAAACATGTACAGGGAGTGTAGTATGTGCATCCGACAGAAGCAGCCTTGCAGCACCACCTGAGGCATGAATGCCATGTGTTAAGCAATGTAACACCATGTAGTATATGCACACTTGATAACCCTGACTAACATCCTACCCTCACCAAGCATGATGCCACAATATGACGATGAGATGATCAATTGCAATAATTGGCTGAAGTATTGCAGTTAGTCAAAGGGGATCCAATGTGTGCCAGCCTGGGATGACATGCTGAGCATGACATGATGCTCCACCTGCTAGGGGTGGCGTGCACCTATCAGTCCAGGCCTTATGGATACTGGCAAAGGCTGCTGTTACCCACAGTGTGCCCTGAATAGGTAAGGCTCAAAACACAAACCCACCTCCATAGGTATCACAAGGGATAAGAACCTAGATGTAATGCTACCCAATGCCAGAAGTCTAAACAGCAAGATACATGCAGTCTAAACTCCCCCAGTATGGAGAATGTTGATATCTGTCCTGTAATAGAAAACTGGGTCAAGGCTCACAACAGCACCCTAACACTACCAGGTTACACCTCATACTGTGCTGTACAGCTTCAAAACATGGAACAAGCTACAAAAGGAGGGTGACTAGCAATAATTGTCAAGGATAACCACACCCCCATGTTGGTACCACAACAAGAAGCAGCATGGACTAGCCATGGTCAAGTAACAGTGGCTAAAACTGCCTCCCAGTTTATAGCCTGCTACAGACTACCGTCCTAACACCAGGAACTGCACCTGGCCTATGTTGGAATACATGAATATATCAAGCCCTCCAATCCACATTATATTGTGTGACTGAAAATACCCAGACATAGACTGGGAGCACTATACTAGCTCCAACACTGTAGGACAAAAGTTCCTAGAATCCATAAACCAAAATGCCCAGGAACAACGTACCACTCCCACAAGAGGGGTAAGCATACTGGATGTGATAATCAGCAACATGGGTACTGGATGGCAAGATGAGAAGTGTATCCCTCACTGGTAAGACCAGACCATAGAGTAATCACACTGGATATACACATCCTGACCACAGTCCCTGGCCAGAAAACCACAGTGAAAAACATGTGTAAAGCAAAAGTTGCACTCCTCCAAACTGATGTGGAATCCATTAAAGGCCCTGTGCAGGTGCAAAATATGGGCCACACCTCAGAACCTGTTATACAGGCATTCCATGAACACTGCCAGGAATGCTTGGATTATGCAATCCCAAATAAAACCAAGACACAATGCCATACATGCAGGCATCTGGCATGGTGGACTCCAGCCATTACCAAACCATGCAAGAGAATGAGGAAGCTACTACATGATACAGCAAACATAAAAAGGGAAGTAATCACTGATCAGTAGTATGGCAATAAAATATATCCACACATACAATCCACTAAGGCCAGCTACAACAAGTTGAATCTGTGAATCTTGAGGCAATGTTACACCTGCCCCAAGTACACAGACAACCCTGAACTCCCCCCAAGAAATACAAATATATGTGAGAGATGCAACCATTTATCCAAACCGGAGGCTGAGCTCCCTCAACTCAGTACTGTCAAAACTAGTCAGGAGGAGAAGGTAACCACACAAACCACAAACCCAGCCCCACATAGACCTATCACGACTGCAAACCAAAGACATAAACTCAGAAAAACATTCCCTGAGGCCCTAATTACAAACACACCACACCGACAGAGGCCTCCAAAGCAGACACCCAAGCAACCACAACCTCCAAACATAGCACATGCAACACATAGTACACAAAGCTGGTGTGCCAAACAGTCACAGGCCAGAAGGAGAAACAACATGCCTGATACAGTTGTAATAAGTGACTCCATAGTCAGACACACTGCTGTCCTGCTCACCAGACTGAACAAGGGAAAGGGTACAGTAAGCTGCCTGTAGGCTGCTACAATATGCCACATAACACAAGTACGCAGGTCACCCCAAATCAAGTAGAAATATGATGCAGTCATTGTCCATGCTGGCGTGAATGACCTGAGATGTACCTCCCCGGACTACATGAAAAGAGACATAGATGAGCTCTCCGATTATGTAGTCCAGGCTGGTATGACACTGACCGTTTGCAGCATCCTACCCTCACCAAGAATGATGCCACAGTACAAACACAGAATGATCAGCTTTAACAAGTGGCACAATTACTGGTGTCATTCGAAGGGGATCCAATGTCTGTCTGCTTGGGATGTCATGCTTGACAAGCCATGCTGCTGTTCCAGGGATGGCTTGCACCTGTTACCCCTGGGCATCTGGATATTGGATAAGGCTTTTGCCACCTCCATAGAGCCTTTCATAGGCAAGGCTGAAAAGACTAACCCACCACCCTTGAAAACATAAGTGGAAAGAAACATAAGGGTAATGCTGACCAATGCCAGACATGTAAACCTCAATATGCATGCTCCCAAGGCCCTCTCCAGTATGGAGAACATTGATGTCCATGCAGTGACAGAAACCTGCAGAAAGCCTCCTGACAGCACACCAGCACTACCAGGTTATACCTCATATCATGCGTTATGGCCCCAAAACCTGGACCAAAACATAAAAGGAAGGGGAGTATCCATATTCAGCACAGACACCCATACATCCAGGTAACTGACAATGCACGAAGCATCGGAGACCACCCATGTGCAACTAACCATAGGCAAAACTGCTGTACAGTCTGTAGCATGCTACAGACCACACTCTCACACACAGGAACCCCACCCAGCCGTCCTGAAGACACTGGACAGTATGAATGTCCCACCAAATACCAAACAAGGTACTCACAAATTACCACATAGGTGGTAAACCATTATGTATGGAAGGAGTAATCAGGGACCTAGGGACACAAGTGGACAGTAACCTGTTATGTGACACTCACATTACTAATGTGGCTAGTATCATGAAAGAATTCACATCTATGTCAACAGAGGTCATTGTGCCCCTATACTGTTCTCTTATCAGACCCATAATCTAGTACAATGCCTTATTTGGGATGTACCTTACTCGACACCTGCAGCAGTTAGAAAGACCTCAAAGGTACCTCACCAAGAGGATAAATGGTCTCAAATATACGTCATATGCTGCCTGGCTGTAGACACCCCAGCTGAATGCAGTCACATACTGCCTACACAGAGGCATTGTATGCCTGTTGTACAAGGCCATGTCCAACACAGGAGTAATGGACATGCTCCACCCCAGAAAACCCAAAGCCATCGGAGCTGTGAGAGTGAGAGATGTCAGCCTCAACACATAATGAAATAGGATGTGCTGGAGAGACAGATACATAACCCAGAGGCTCCCTACACCCTGGAACAGAATCCCACTCCATGTTAGGCAGAGCCCCTCACTGACAGTCTTCAACAGGAATCTTGCCAAGTGGATGGATGATCGTAGATGTACACTGGGGGTCTTCACTGTGTCACGTCCAGACAGAGGCACAGTAAAGTAAATCATAAATGGTCATAATATTCACATAGCAAGGGGTGGCGAAAGCTACACACACTCTGGCTAGGCTTATAAATGCCCTAGGGTGGATAGCCTATTATGAACCTATGAACCTATGAAGATACAAATTGTACAGGACACTAAGGATAATCACAAGCTTTCTTAACTGATGGTAGGAACCTTGTTTGGAATTCACAGATATGCTCTGAATCACTCAAATATTACAAACAACATACCAAACACACACACATATTGCCAACATCCAACCTGACAGGTGCAGTGCAACCCCCCCCAGAATGCAAAATATCTATCCCAGCAGACTGCTGGCCCCCTGACATTGCAGATGCTGAGGTAACAGCCAGCATCTACAAAGCAAAACACACAGCAGCAATGGTATGAGATGGTGTCCTGGGCTGAGTCCAACATGGACTCCAAGAAGAATGGAATGCCAAATCACACTACTGCTCAATGTCAGCCTTACCACAGGATATGTACCCAAAGAGCAGTGTACAACAACAGTGGTCCTTCTCAACAAAGGTGTTGCCTGAATGGATACTGCAAACTATCACCCCAGAATCCTGAGAAGCTTGGTCTGCACAGCTATGGAAAGGATCAGCATGTACCGCAGACATAAAGATATTGGGGACCTACTGACACCGGACCCTACCCAGTGTGGCTTTCATAAGTGCAGATCCTGCCCCTTAAACATGTTTGACTCATTTGAAACAGTCATTAAGGTCATTGATGAGGGCAATGTGGTCCACACAGCATAGCTGGACCTTGCAAAGGCTTCCATACAATACCCCACGTGTTCATTATAGATAAGCTCACCAGCTTAAATATAAACCCCTGTGTCAGTAGAGGGGTTGCAAACCAGACCAAGGACAGAACTGACATGGTCAGACATGCTGCAGCCATGTCAGACCACAAACCAGATATAACTGGCATCCCACAAGGCTTGGTCCTGTGACCTCCCTCGTTTGGTATATATGTCCCATAGGTACAGGCCAACATGGAAGGACTGTGTCTGAACATGTTTGCAGAGGACTACAAACTGGCCACCATATCTGACCCTCCAGCTGACACAAGCATCCCACAAAAGGGCCACATAGAAACAGACAACTGGTGCCATAGCCATGTTAGCAAGCTAATTGCAGAAAAGTGTATAGTCAACCCCTGTGGATATACAGTAAGTGCCCACCAATTACCACATAGGTGTTAACCCATTAAGTACTTAACATGTAATGAGAGACCTGGGGACACAAGTTGATAGATATCCTGCATTGGGCAAGCATGTGGCTGTAGTGGTTACAGAAACATACCATATACCCACCTAATCATGAAGGTTGTCAGATCTAGATAAAGGGAGGTCATTGTGACTCTGCAGTCATCCTTCATCAGCGTTACAATTGACTACAATAGCCCCTGTGGGATGTACCTCAGCAGACACCTCCATCAACTGTAAAGTCCCCAAAAGTACCTCACCAGGAGTATCAAAGAGCTTGAACAGATGCCATGTGTTGCCTAATTAAACAAACTGCAGCTCCACACACTGCCATACTGCCCACCCAGAGGCAAGCTGTGCCTGATATATAAAGCCATGTCCACGCTGGAATCAATGAACATGCTGCACCTTGTACAATCTGAATGGCAGTGAGCTATGCACATGAGAGACCTGAACACCAGCACTGACATAGATAGGACAAGCTGTACTGAATGATCCATAACACAGAAGCCACCCCCACTCTTGAGTAAACTCCCAGTACAGGATAGCCAGAGGGTCACTCATCGACTCTCCTCAAGAGGAATCTTGATGAGTGGATGGGAGATGGTAGGTTTACCCAGGGTATCACTGTTATATCACGGGAAGACGGAGGCACAGTATACTAACCATGACATATGTCATGGCAAACTCCACTTACAATGTGTGTCGAAGGACAAACACACTCTCCAACTAGCATTAGAAATGGCCTAGGGCACATCGCTAGTGTTTGCCAATGTACACCTATGTTGTGGAATACACTACCAATGTTGGACAAGCTGTTCATATCTGAACATAATGCAACATGGTCAGATGTGCACAACTGGCCTCTAACCAGGCTGTTGTGCTCACTATGAAACTGTAAAGCAGTGATAGGACTAAAGCCCGGGATACTGTCCACCACAGTGAAAGTACTGAACCAGTACACTATATGGTACTACAGTGTTAGGTCAGTATGAAAGGATGTTGACAACTGTATGCAAAGTATCCCATGCAAACCCTGCAGGCACAGTATAATCCCTGTTGTGTTCAGACACAAAGCAGTTGGACAGTAACTACACAACATGACACACAACACACAACCATAAACGTGAGATATTGTTGAAGTTCACACATCCACAAATGTGGTGGGCTGCAGAGTTCAACATATGGAAAGCTCACACTGCACACTTTGATAAATGAGACATATGTCAGACAACATGCCATGGAAAGCCTGAACTGGGCATGCTCACACACTTAGGCCAAATCTCAGTTTAGCAGTTGGCCACACATATCCGGTATTTGTACGTGTTATTCCAGGAACCAACCACATTACAGCAATCTGCCCAGTGCACACAGTTAAATGACTACAGAGACATACGTGATATAGTAGATCCCTCTCATATTCAAACATCTTCCACAGATACACAAGTTGTTCATAGAAACAGGGAATGCTATGGCAATAAAGACCTGCAAACAGTCTATCAGCAACAAATATTGTGCATCTGACAATTAAACATATGGGTGTAGAGGTCAACACTAGGCTGTTTGCCCTAGGGAATGACAGCTTAGCCAGAGTGTGCTTGGCGTCTGCCTCCCCAGTACAGTAGGCTACTGTGCCACTGCAAAGTAGGTCACATAAGGCACCGTGTGAGGCTAGTGTGCTGTGCCTCTGTCAAGCAGGGACACAGTGGAGATCCCAGGGGTTGAATTTGCTAAGCCACATCCATGTTGTTGGTGTGTGCTGGAAGAGGGTTGGTGAGGACCTCTAACAGTAAGTGAGCGTCAATAACAGACTGAGGGGAGCCTTATCTGCATTGTCTGGACAATTTCACTGTCAACACTTTGTCGTGATGATTATGAGGGATTGAAGTGTCATGCCAGTACTGTTCAGAGATGTCCTCCCTCTGTGGGCTACTGCTCTGCAATGTATTAGCTCACTCTGTCTGTTGGACAGCTCATATATGGCTGGTGTACACCTGACAGGTGTCCTGTTGTGGAGCAGTCATGGGTATATTTGTGATAGCATGATCAATGCAAACCTTCCACATGCTCATAGAATGCAATTGTCAAGGATTATGCAGAGTGGCCTGTATACTCCCCCAGCATGGGTCCTTTTGAAGTCTTCCACCCCAGTCTTCACAAGTGTAAAGTCTGCTTTTGATAAATACACTTTGTTTGCAGTGACAACCTTGCCTGGGGGTGAGGATGGGATATGGATGTCCAGGGAAAGGTGGGTATGGTCAGATATCAACAATGGTGGTCTACCTCTGGTGTGGAACAGTGAGTACCCATGTTGCAGATGGTCAGGTGCAATATGTATTCCCCCTTGTGGCTGTGGTGAGTGGTTCTGCCATAGCACATGGACTCACAAATTGTAGTGGCTGTAGGGAAATGCTGTAGAGGCCTGAGTAGTTCCCACACACAATATACCTGTACCTGACGTTAACAACTGGAATGGTGTATGTGAACACCTGCATATCTTGGCACTGTTCCCAGGGAAGCAAAGTGTGTGTCCTGGATGTGGGAGGGGTGGTCTGAACTGGTTGTGTTGTGTGTTACAGGTCCTGTGGTCACGAAGCATGGTATAGAACATAACCTGCCAGTGCGATGTGCATATCTGACCCTGAAGTAGGTGGCTGCAAATGCATATATATGCTATCCCCCTCCTGACAGGTAGTACTAGATGTATATACCTCTGTAGAAATAATGATGTCAGCACCCTATAAATACTGCAGGTGCAGAACAGATGCCCAGTAATTCGGATAGTGCGCTCTGCTAATGCATCTCCCTCAAGTGTCATAATATAGTTAGGTAGGGGTTTAAATCCTGCAAATGCTCAGTGTGTGTGTGTGTGGGTGAGCGGCATTGGTGTGTATGCAAGTCTGTGTGAGGGAAATGTCCCTTTTGGCAACTGGGAAAACACACTACAGGATGCACATTCCCCTTTCTAAACACTGATGATGTCAGCACCCTATAAGTACAGCAGGAGAAGGGAAACCTCCCAGTAATGCGAATAGCGCGCTCTGCTAATGCGTCCGTCTTGTGTTTCATAACATAGTTAGGTAGGGGTTTGAATCCGGCAAGTGGGTGGGTGGGTGAAAGTAGGGCGTATGCAATTACATGTGTGAGAGAACTGACACTTTTGCCAACCAGTACAACACACCAGCTGCTGCATATTCCAATCTCTACACAGAGATGATGTCAGCACCCTACAAGTACAGCGGAAGAGGGCAAATCTCCCAGTAATGCAAATAGCACGCTCTGCTACTGCGTCTCTCACTACTGTCATAGCACAGTTAGTTATGGCTTTGAATTCCACACATGCCATGTGTGTTTTTGTCACACAGAATGCCCATGTGTGTCGGTTGTTGTTCACAACAATGCATGACATCAATTAAACCAGTAATGGCAATGGACACAGATGATGTATGTGGGGGGTGAAAGCAGGGTGTGTGCAATTATATGTGTGAGAGGACTGACACTTTTGCCAACCAGTACAACACACCAGCTGCTGCATATTCCAATCTCTACACAGAGATGATGTCAGCACCCTACAAGTACAGCAGAAGAGGGCAAATCTCCCAGTAATGCAAATAGCACACTCTGCTACTGCGTCTCTCACTACTGTCATAGCACAGTTAGTTATGGCTTTGAATTCCACACATACCACGTGTGTTTGTCACACAGAATGCCCATGTGTGTTCACAATAATGCATGACATCGATTAAACCAGTAATGGCAATGGACACAGATGATGTATGTGTGTGCCATATACACATATGTACCTGTGACCTTCAATAGTTCCCATGTCTGACGCCTGCCACATGTGAATACATGGTATTTGCACTGGATAACATTATGACTGTGGTCTTCTGTGCGGGTGCTGCATGTGGTATGTGTATATACAGTGTGAGATGTATATGGTATCATCCTAGCAGCGAGGGATACACATCTGGTCTGGGGCATATAGTCTACATGTTGTTGGTGAACAGGTGCTGCATGTTTTCACCAGTTGTGGGAGTGGTAACAAGTTGTTCCATAGCAATGCAGTGACTACATGCTAGGAACCTTTCAGCTAGGGTGTTGTAGCTACAGTAATTCATCAGCATTCAGTAATACGTCAGCATTCCTGGTGAGGGTATGATGCCAACCAAGGTCAGGGTCATACCAGCCTGTGCCACATGCTCAGAGAGCCCTTCCATGTTCCCTATCATGTAGTCCAGGGAGGTGCGTTACAGGTCAGCCATAGTGGCATGGACAATGACTGAGTCATATGTGTCCATGCCTCTGACTGACCTGTATGCTTGTGTTATGTGGTGGACCATAGTGCCCCACGGGCATATCACTGTGACCTTCACCTTGTCCAGCCTGGTGAGCGGGACCTCACTGTACCGGACAATAAAGGTACCTAACACAACTGTAGCAGGTGTGTTGTCTAGCCGTACAGGCTGTGACTGTTTGGCACACAGGATTTGTGTGCTATGTGTTGCACGTGCTGTGTTCTGGCTTAACGTATGCCTGTGTGCCAGCTGCAGACGTGTCTGCTGCTCAGGCAGGATGCTATTCTGAGGCTCCACGAATGGCCCAGTGTGTTCACGTGTTTGGATTGCTGTCAGTGTAGGTCTACATCAGACTGGTATTGTAGTCACTGTAGTATTTCATGCCACCTGACAAGTTATGCCAGTACTGGGTTCAGAGTGCTTAGTCCCCAGTTTGGCTATGTGGTTGCATCTCATACATGTGTTGTACGTCCATGTGTAGGGGAGAGGGTTGACTGTGTACATGTGGCAGCTGTGACATTGCCACATGACCCACATATTCCACAACTGTACCATAGAGGTGACTGACAAGTGACCTTTGCACATGCTACCATAGTATTGTGATTGCCATGGTGATTAACAGCACATAGGGCCAATGGGGAACAAGGTACATAGGTTCATAGGTTCATAGGTTCATACTAGGCTATCTGCCCTATGGCATTTATAAGCCTAAACAGAATGTGTTTGGCTTTCGTCACCCATTTTAAATTTATTTTGCTATGCCCTTTTTCGAGGTTAGTATACTGTGCCTCTGTCTAACAGTGACACAGAAGTGATACCCGGGGTAAACCTATGATCTCCCATCCACTCATCAAGATTCCTCTTGAAGAGAGTCAATGAGGAACTCTGCCTAACCTGGACTGGGATTTTATTCCAGAGTGAAGGGAGCCTCTGGGTTATGAATCTGTCCCTCCAGCATGTCCTATTTATTTCAGTGCTGAGGTTCAAGTCTCTCGAGCGCGTAGCTTGATGGGATTTGGATTTTCTGAGGTGCAGCATGTCCATTAATTCCGGGTTGGACATGGCTTTATACGTCAGGCACAGATCGCCTCTGAACAGGCGGTATGCCACTGAGTAGAGCTGGAGTTTCTTTAACCAGGCAGCATATGGCATCTGTTTGAGCCCTTTGATCCTCTTGGTGAGGTACTTTTGGGGTCTTTCCAGTTGATGCAGGTGTCTGGTAAGGTACATCCTAAAAGGGGCATTGTACTCAATTACGGGCCTGATGAGGGATGAGTAAAGAGGCACGATGACCTCCCCTGATCTAGATGTGAATCCCTTCATGATTAGGTGGGCTATATAAAATGTTTTTCTAACCACTTTGGCCACGTGGTTGTCAAATTAGAGACTGCTATCAACTTGGGTCCCCAGGTCCCTAATTACTTCTTCTGTACTTAATGGATTACCACCTATGTGGTAATTTGTGGGCACTTTGTTTTTGCCAAATTTGGCATTTAGCTTGAGGCCATGGCTCTGGCACCAGTTGTCTGTTTCTATGAGGCCCTTTTGGAGGATGCTTGTGTCAGCTGGAGAGTCGATTATGGTGCCCAGTTTGCAGTCATCTGCGAACTTGGTCAGCCACAGTCCTTCCGTGTTGGCCTGTACCTCCGAGAAATATATACCGAACAACAGAGGTCCCAGGACTGAGCCTTGTGGGACACCACTTGTAACTGGTTTGGAGTCTGACATGGCTCCAGCAATTCTAACCATGTGGGTTCTGTCCTTGAGCCAGTTTGCAATCCATCTAGTGACATAGGGGTTTATATTTAAGCTGGTGAGCTTATCTATAATGCCCGAGTGGGGTATTGTATCAAAGGCTTTTGCGAGGTCCAGGTAGGCTGTGTGGACCACCTTCCCCTCATCAATGGCCTTGGTGACTGTTTCAAAGAAATCAACCAGGTTTAAGAGGCAGTATCTTCCCTTAACAAAGCCGAACTGGGTAGGATCCAGTGTCTGTAGCTCCCCAATATCTTTATTTATGAGGTCCATGATGATCCTTTCCATAGCTTTGCAGACCAAGCTAGTCAGGCTTATGGGGCGATAGTTTCCAGGATCCGTTGAGGCACCACCTTTATGGAGAGGGACCACTGTTGCTGTATGCCACTCTTTGGGCACATATCCTGTAGTAAGGCTGAGATTGAACAGTAGTTTTATGTTTGGGTTTAGCTCTTCTTGGAGTTCATGTAGGACACAGCCTGGGACACTAGCTGGTCCCATTGATGCTGTGTTTTTTTCTTTGGAGAGGGCGGCTCTTACCTGAGTATCTGAGATGTCAGGGGGGCAGCACTCTGCTGGGATAGATATTTGCCCTTTTGGTGTGGAGTGGGGGGAGAAGTTTGTGCTGAACCTGTCAGCTAGGATGTTGGCAATGTCTGTGGGTTTGGTGTATTTTTTGTCATTTTGGACTAATTCTGAGCATATCTGGGAATTGCCACCCAGGTTCCTAACATAACTAAAGAAAGCCTTGTGATTATCCTTAGTGTCCTGTGAAATTTTTCTCTCGAAGCTTGCCTTAGACAATTTTATGAGTGCCCGTAGTTTTTTGCTAATACTGATCAGTGATGCCTTCCCTTTTTGGGATTTTGCTCTATCATTTAGTAGCTTCCTCCTTCTATTGTATAGTTTGTTTATGGCTGGGGTCCACCAGACAGGATGTCTGCCTTTGGAGGATTGGGTCTTGGTTTTATTTGGGATCGCATGATCCATGCATTCCTGAAGGTGTTCATAGAATGCGTTTATAAAGGATTCTGCGGTCTGGGACGTATTTTCCACAGGCCCGGGGGCTTTGAAGGATTCCACCTCGGTTTTGAGGAGTGTGAAATTTGCTTTAGAGAAGTTTTTCACTGTGGTTTTCTGGGCAGGGGTGGGGTCGGGATGTGAATATCCAGTGAGATTAGTTTATGGTCTGATCTTACCAGTGAGGGATACACTTCTGGTCTGGAGCATAGAGTCCCCATGTTGGTGATGATCAGGTCCAGTATGTTTTCCCCTCTTGTGGGAGTGGTAACAAGTTGTTCCATAGCATTTGAGTTTATAAATTTTAGGAACCTTTGGGCTAGGGTGTTGGAGCTAGAGTAATGCTCCCAGTCTATGTTTGGGTAGTTGAAGTCGCCCAATATAATGGTGTTTGGAGAGACCTTCATATTTTCCAGTGTTCTCAGGAAGGCAGAGTGGGGTTCCTGGGTTTGGGAGGGTGGTCTGTAGCAGGCTATAAACTGGAAGGCAGTTTTACCCACTGTTAGTTGCACATGGATAGTCTCTGATGCTTTGTGCTTTGCCACCAACCTGGAGGTGTGGGTATCTTTGATGAATATCGATACCCCCCTCCTTTTGTGGTACGGTCCAAGTTTTGGGGCCGAAAAGCATGGTATGAGGTATAACCTGGTAGTGCTGGGGTGCTCTGGGGAGCCCTGAACCAGGTTTCTATTACTGCACAGATATCGATGTTCTCCATGCTAAGGAGAGTTTCGAGTGCATGCATCTTGAGGTTTAGACTTCTGGCGTTGAGTAGCATTACTCTTAGTTTCTTGTCCCTTGTGATACCTATGGAGGTGGGTTTGTCTTTTGAGCCTTGCCTAAAAAAGGCACTATGGGGGTAGCAAGAGCCTTTGTCAATATCCGAAAGCCCAGGGGTGACAGGTGCAAGCCGTCCCTAGCGAAGCAGGTGGTTCAACAGAATGTGAGTATGTGAGGGGGTAGTGCCTGTGATTAGTTAGCACTGGCATATATGACTGCTCACGTGGACAAATGCCAGGTAAGTCATATGCAATGTGTCACAGGCAACGTACATGTGAACAGGACAAACAGTGACGTTCTGTCAAGTGAGACATGGACATACATATAGTAAGCTATGCAGTTGTCACTAGGAGTCCACAGAAGCTCTGTAACTCTGCATTGCAGGTGGGATCAGTGTTCCAGAGTAACTGCAAGCAAACATGCATGCAAACAAAGCTACAGTAAGCAGGGCTGCATGTAGTCCATTGTACAACAAACAAGCTGTACCACTTCCAGTAGGTAACAGTGCAAATATGCAGGCACTATACACATGTACATGGAAATACACAGGTCAGATGGCTAGGGTCCAGTCTCAGCACACACAAGTGTACAGACCATGTACCATCAGGATGTACAATAACTGGATGGAAACCCAGGTGCTCATACCTGCAGTGATACACATGTCAAATAACAGACACTGAGCCTTCACTCAGTGGTTCCATACTTAGTAGGATGTATGCTACCTGGCCTGCCACCACAGTATCCCTGACATTTATGGGGACTCTCCCTCCTGTGACAGTTAGTTTTGTGTGTTGGGGCTGTCTAGCATGGTATGAGATGTGAGCTTGCAGTGCTAGGGTGCTCCTGTGTGTCCTGTACCAGTCGTGTAGTACTGCACACATATCAACATCCTCAAACATCCGCATTGCAGAGTCCAGTGTGGGCAACATGCCACTTGCAGTTTACATGTCCATCATTGCGTATCAGTACTTTCATTACCTTATCCCCTGTGCTACCTATGTATGTAGCCTTCTGTTGACATCCTTACCACCAGTATGCCAACATGTGCAGATGATACACTATGGTACTTACCATGGGTGTAGACAACAGTACAAGACAATCATACCCTTACTGCATCAGGCATGCTGGGAAATACCCACAATTATATCAGCACACAGTACTGTTAACAACATGATACTATTACTAGACGTCTATGTAGTCACCCTGTGCATCAGCAACACATTAACCTGTACCTGCACTGATGTTACAGATTGCAGGAGGTGGCACAGTTTCATCATATGCACAGGGTGTGAACTTGGTATGCCTGAGTCTGCCACTGATACCACCAATTGACATGTATGTGTATGTGTGTTGGTGAGGGACAGCAGTACAAGGTGGGGCAACGTTGATGCAGTGTGTGCATGTATGCGGTAGCCCTAGATGTTGTCAATTCGCATGTGTGAATGGATGCACACAGTTCCACCTCATGGCTGCCATATACTGGCGTTTGTAGACAGCCACAGACTGTACCTGCCAGGTCATACAGATCAGTGTCTCTGGCCAAGGACACGGTACCTGTGCCTTGCAGGGGTGCTACGGACCGTATCTGGTACCAATCCAGACTGGGTACTGTCATCAGAAGCAGGTGTTCATTGACTGGACACAGATCCCTGTCGGGCCTGTCCAGAGCCACATGCACATGGTCTCCTGGGGCGGTCTGATGACAGCACAGACCCAGCATTGCTGTGGCTGCTGCTGGCACTATGGGTGTGGCCACGGCCCTGTTGTCGTCCGCGACGACTGCCAGCTGCTACTGTTGCTGGCATACGCCCACGTCGATGCCTCAACAGTCCACCATTGCCCTGGCTCATGGACATGTAGTTGTGGAACCGGTCTAATATGTCCCCACAACGTCTGTCTATGACATCGGTGAAATTACGGATGGCAGCAGCAATGTCACGCATACTGTCAGTCATGGCTGTGCGACATGCTGTCAGCTCCCTCAGACCCTGTCTGGTGTACTGTTCCATACGTGACTGTGCCTGTATGACAGCCCGAAACATAGCTGAGGTTGTAAGACCTCTGTGGGCACTTCTGACAGGGGCAGTATGCCCACAGATGCTCCCACGAGAACCCCTGGACATCTGTCTGTGTGGTACCATCTCAGGGCCATGCCCATGGCTGTTGTGTGGGGAAGCATGTGCCACAGATACCACATTACCCTGGTCAATGCCCACTGTATCCTGTCCATCACCTAGGGACATTGGTGACAAAGGGTGTATTGGCAGGATAACTGTGCGCACTGATGGGGTTGACAGCTGTGTACTGTCAATTGGCTGACCAATGACGGACCCTGGCATACCTTCCTGTGCCATTACACAGATGTCATCATTATCAGTACCCGTGGCACCTGATTCAGGTTCCCTGCTGCATGACACCAGAGCAGCACCAGAACCTGTGGGAGGGAAACAGGAAACACAGTTTACAATGTCTACACAATGTTACCAGTGATGCACACATGCACACGTGCACAGGTGCACACATGCACACATGCACACATGCACACGTGCACAGGTGCACACATGCACACGTGCACACGTGCACACATGCACAGGTGCACACATGCACACATGCACAGGTGCACACATGCACATATGCCCACATGCACACATGCACAGGTGCACACATGCACACATGCACACATGCACATATGCACACGTGCACATGCACAGGTGCACACATGCGCACATGCACACAGTTGCACACTAGCACACTACTCAGTATGCGAGATATCAACACACAGACACAGACACACCTGCATGCATACACAGAGCACTACTCAGTGAGCCTAATATTACTATTACTATCAAGACTATTAAAGGTATTGTTAATACACACTCTCCAGCATGGATAGGTTGCATTGCTGTTACACCGGAGGGACCTGCAGAAGTGAGGAAATTAATGTCAGTGGGCACATCTGTGCCATTGTTACTGAGTATGGTACAGGTCAGTAGTACAACAGTCGCCTTTCACAGGTCAGCTGCTGATATTGAGAATATCACACTTGCACATTAAATACTATGATGACAGCTACAAACCAAGGACACACCTCACACATGCATTAACTACCAGTGTACACAACAGTCAACTATACATATGGCATATTACCTGCACGCTCGTAGTCTTGCTGCTGTGTGGCTCCAGCCTCCATCATAATGCAGGTCTGCTGCTGTTGTTGTTGTTGGCGGGCTGGAGCCACAACACTTATGAGTAGTCCCTCCAGTCTGGTGAGTGGGGATGTGTAGCCACCCCACCACCTGTGGCAACCTGTTGCCTGCGGATATCCGACGCTGACGGACATTTATGATTAAATCACTGCAGTGATGTCGTACCTGCTCATATGTCCTATTATGCGTGCCTATGTCATTTACCCGATGGACCAGGTCTTGCCACAGTGCAGCCCTCTCCTGCTGATTCTGGCTGGTGCGGGAAAAGAGTATTGCATAATAGCCGCACCAGGCTCTGGTGTATCTCCTCATCCTCAGCTGCAGAGTACGCTGGATTGCGCTGGTGAGCCATGGTCCTGAAAAAAGGAAATAGCATGATATCAGCAAAATATGTCAGCAGAATTTGGCACACATACTACACATGCTACTCGACTGTTGTGATACAACATATCTCACATATATAGCATATGTCTGTCTATTGGTGGATACACATGTAAATGGCCAGGTATCAGTGCTCAGCCAACAACTGTGCAACAGTACCTGGCACACTCCATACGACATAATACCAAACCCCAGCAGTCAGAACACTGATTCAGGTCCAAAGCACCTCCTCACTCTGGGGGTTTGTATCGAGGTACTGCATGGGGTACATCATCAACTAGTGTTAGCTGACCACAAACTAATTGCCCTGGATATACATATCCCACCTCCACCACCAGCACAAACGACTACAGTGAATAACATTTCACATGCAAACTTTACACTTCGTAACACTGATATGGTATCCTTTAAGCCCACTGGGCCAGTGGAAGACACAACCTACAATGCTGACCCCTTCACAAATGATTTCTACGGACATCTCCGAGAATGCATGGATCATGCAATCCCATATAAGACTAAGACACCTCCACAAAGGGACAGCATTCTGTCTGGTGGACCCCAGCCATAGACAGATTGTATAACAAAAGATGGAAGCTACTGCAAGACAGAGCATAATTCCATAAATGGAAGGCATGTCTGATCAGCACTAGTAAGGAGCTATTTTCTCTCATACAAACATCCATGGGCAACTTTGAGAGGGAAATCAACAGGGACACTACAGATAACCACAAGGCCTTCTTCAGTTATGTTAGCAACCTGGTCAGAAACCCTCCAATATGCTCATAGTTAGTACACAACAATAAATAATTCACTGAACCCACAGATATTGACAACATTGTGGCAGACAGGTTCAGTGCAGGTTTCCCCCCTCCCTCTCCCCCAAACTAAGACATACTTATCCCAGCTGACTGTAACCTCCCTGTCATCACAGATGCCCAGGTGAGAGCCGCCCTCAGAAAAACAGAAAATACAACATGAATGGGACCTGATGGTATCCCTGGTCGCATGCTACATGAACTCCAAGAGGAGCTAAACACACATATAGAAGTGCTATGTAACACTAGCCTGACTACAGGATATGTACCTGTACACTGGTGTACAGCAGCAGTGGTTCCACTCCACGAAGGAGGCACCTCTACATACCAATACAATACAACACAATACAATACATTACAATACAATACAATACAATATGCTATTGCCCCTGGGACTACAGCAGCATACTGTTCTGCTACCCTAACCATTGTGACACATGTGATGTGATGGTACCTGCTCCTGTCAAACAGTTACACAGGGTGACTCATATGGCATATTACCTATCTGACTAACATTCAGCAGGGGTATGTGTGACATGTACTCATGGGGAGTCTTGCTTCTGCTGTGTGGTTTATTGCAGGGTATGTCTTATCTGTGGATAGGAACCTGTACCTCCACCATGTGCTCTCTACTGCAGTGTCACGGATGACACACAGCAGTCATTTAGGTTGTGGATGGTGTGAGGTGTTACTATGGTTGTTGGACATCTGTCATGGGTGTGACTTAAGTATGTAAATCCAGGAGTGGTAACCTCTATGTGGGTAGTATGTGTGTACTCTGTGGTGTTGTCAGTCACTGTGCATTGGTAATGTGTTTGAGTACATTGTCACAGTGTTGTACATGTCACTGTGTCCTTCTCCATATCTGTAGCTGTCATGTGAGGTACATACCGTGGCAGCCATTGTGTGGTGTGGAGGGGTACACTGACCTACATGTCCATAGCTGACACACCGTGCCTGCTGACACATACCATGTGCAGGTATTCCAGGAATAGTGTGCCACTGTGAATATCATTGGGGGGACTATTGTATACATTTATGACCCTGTTCACCCCTGACACATGCAGTGGTGGGCAGCCAATCACATATCTGGTGGTTACTGGTGTAGGTGATTTGAAATGGGGTATGGTACTCCAGTTTTGACACTGGTGTTCACTCCATGCCTTTGTCACCATGCACCTGTTGCAATATATCTGTACACATGTGCCTCACTCAGAATATATATACATCTCTCTCTCTCTATCTCTATATATATATATATATATATATATATATATATATATATATGTGTATATATATATATATATATATATATATATATATATATATATATGTATATATACATATATATATATATATATATATATATATATATATATATATATATATATATATATATATGTCTGTATACATATACACATATATATATTGATGTACATATATTGCTATAGATATGGAGAGAGAGGGGGGTGTGACAGAGAGGGGGTGAGAGTGACAGGGGGGGACAGGGGGAGTGTGAGATCATCATATACAGTCATACCTGTAGATAGTCAGATCTGTCTGTCTATGTATATGTATCTACATATATCGATATCTGTATGTGTGTATTACATATATATGTTTGTACATATTCTATCTACATCTGTCTATGTATTCCTACATCCTTCTCTATGTATGTATACATATATGCATATTATATATATATATATATATATATATATATATATATATATATATACATACATATATTGACATACATACGTATCCATATGATAGATAGGTATATCAACATGTTTGTTTACAAAACTGTATACACACACTAACATACTGCTAAACATACATAACTGTGAAACCTACTTTGTACATTGCACTACAACCTACATTCAACCTACATTGATATGTGCACATAGATGCCCTCACATACATATGTATGTACAGCCTTCACTGATAGTTGCTGTATGTCCCCTGCCCTATGCACATCTTCATATACATATGGCTACAGACCAATGACACATATGGAGGGTTCACAGTATGTAGACTTTTATAGTATTACTTTACATTACCTGTGTTTGTCACAGCTGCTTGTGTTGCCGTCTGGTTTCATGTCCTGCTGCTCCACTTGCCAGTTGTCAGCTTTCAAGTGGTTGTTGCTGACTGGTTTTGTTTGTGTATGTTTATTTATTTATTTTCTCTCTCTCTCTCTCTCTCTCTCTCTCTCTGTCTCTCCCTACCTCCACAGGGTGCAATGAAAGTATTGCATGTGTGGACTGGGAGTACAGCATGCTTTTGTAGGTATCTGTATATGTCCATGTGATGGCCTCTGCACCAATTGTTAGCCAGCATTTGCTAATTGCATGCAGCTAGTTGTGTACTGATTGCAGTTCTCACTGTGATTTCAGGACAGTGCTATAAAAAGATATGTGAGATAGGCATAGCCCTTTCAGATTTTAAGGGCAGGGACCATGCTGGTATGCTGTGGACACTGTTCTGTGAGTGTAAAGGTTAGTATCTCTCTCATATTTCCGGCTGTGTTACAGATTAACATTTCGCCATTCATTTCTCCAGTTTCCTGTACTAAGTGTGTATGTACACTGATACCTAAGACTACTACTACTGTTAATGTGGATGCGTGTGCTTTCCTGTGGGACATGTGGTGTAACTGGTGTATAGCAGCGGCTCTTGCACTTTGTTGCTATGGCTTCAATATTTGCCCTTTACATTCACTACTTGTATGCCTGCTAGGTGTCTTGACTATAGTGTGTTGCTGTGGCTTTCCTATTTTCCATGTACATTCACACCTTGGAATGCTTGCTATATCTGCTAGGGTGTTACTGCATGCAGTGTGGTCTGGCCATGGTGTGGGCCTTCATAGTTTCATAGTTTCATAGTTTAGTACTAGGCTATCTGCCCTGGGGCATTTGTAAGCCTAGCCATAGTGATGTGGCTTTTGCCACCCCATGAAATGGTACAAAAATGTAGAGAATAAATTTAGAATACTGTGCCTCTGTCTAGTAGTGACACAATGAAGGTCCCCTTATATAATAGAATTAGTTTACTGTGCCCCTGTCTAGCAGTGACACAGATGTGACCCCTGGGGTAAACTTACGATTTTTCCCATCCACTCATCAAGATTTCTCTTGAAGAGAGTCAGTGAGGGGCTCTGCCTAATATGAACTGGGATCTTGTTCCAAAGCATGGGAAGCCTCTGGGTTATGAATCTATCCCTCCAGCATGTCCTATTCATACTTGTGCCGAGGTTTAAGTCTTTAGCTCTCGTGGTCCTGATGGATTTGGATTTTTTGAGGTGGAGCATGTCCATCAGATCCTGATTGGACATGGCCTTGTAAGTCAGGCAGAGATCACCTCTGAGCAGGTGGTATGCTACTGAATAGAGCTGAAGTTTCTTTAGTCTGGCAGAATAAGACATATGTTAGAGACCCTTGATCCTCTTGGTGAGGTACTTTTGTGGTCTCTCCAGCTGTTGCAAATGCCGGGTGAGGTACATACCAAATAGGGCATTGTACTCAATCATGGGTCTGATGAGGGAGTATAGGGGTACAATGACATCCTTGGATCTGGATGTGAATCCCTTCATGATGAGATGTGCAAGGTAGAATGTTTTTCTAACCACTTTGGCAATGTGGGTGTCAAATGAGAGGTTGCTGTTGACTTGGGTCCCTAGGTCTCTGATTACTTTTTCCATACTCAGTGGGTTGCTGTCTATGTGATAATTTGTGGGTACTTTGTTTTTCCCAAAGGGGATGACTGTACATTTTTTGGCATTTAGTTTAAGGCCGTGACTCCGGCACCAGTTGTCCATTTCTGTGAGGCCTTTTTGTAGGATGTATGTGTCCGCTGGTGTATCGACTATGGCCTAGTTTGCAGTCATTTGCGAACTTTGTCAGCCACAACCCTCCCATGTTTGCTTTAACATCTGAGAAATAAATGCCGAACAAGAGGGGTCCCAGGGCAGATCCCTGTGGGACACCACTTGTGACTGGCTTTGAGTCTGACATTGCTCCAGTGATTTTAACTTTATGGGTTCTGTCCTTTAGCCAGTTTGCAACCCATCTAGTGACATAAGGGTTTACGTTTAAGCTGTTGAGCTTATCTATGATGCCTGAGTGGGGTATTGTGTCAAGGCCTTAGCCAAGTCCAGGTAGGCTGTATGGACTGCTTTGCCCTCATCAATGGCTCTAGTGACTGTTTCAAAAAAGTCAACCAGGTTCAAAAGGCAGGATCTGCCCTTTACAAAGCCGAACTGGGTGGGTTCAAGTGTCTGTAGGTCCCCTATGTCTCTGTTTATGAGTTCCATAATGATTCTTTCCATAGCTTTGCAGACCAGGCTGGTTAAGCTGATGGGGCGGTAGTTCCCAGGGTCTGTAGAGGTACCCCCTTTGTGGAGTGTGACCACTGTTGCTGTACGCCAGTGTTCAGGTACATATCCTGTAGTAAGGCTAAGGTTAAATAGCATTTTTATGTGCGGGTTTAGCTCCTCTTGGAGTTCATGTAGCACGCAACCCGGGATACCGTCAGGTCCCATTGATGCTGTGTTTTTAGCTTTGTTTAGGGCGGTTCTCACTTGGACATCTGAGATGACAGGGAGATTACATTCAGCTGGGATAAGTATTTCTTCTTTTGGGGTGAGGGAGGAGAAATTTGCACTGAACCTGTCAGCCAGACTGTTGGCAATATCTGTGGGTTCAGTGTATTTTTTGTTGTGAACTAACTCTGAGCATATCTGAGGGTTTCTGCCCAGGTTTCTAACATAGCTGAAGAAGGCTTTGTGGTTATCTTTAGTGTCCTTAGCGTTTTTCTCTCAAAGTTGGCCTTGGATGTTTTTATGAGAGAACGTAGTTTTCTGCTAATGTTGATCAGAGATGTCTTCCCTTTATGGGATTTTGCTCTCGTGCAGTAGCTTCCTTCTTTTGTTATACAATTTGTTAATGGCTGAGGTCCACCAGACAGGACGCTTGCCTTTGGTGGAGAGGGACTTGGATTTATTTGGGATTGCATGATCCATGCATTCTTGGCGATGTCCATAGAAAGCATTTGTGAAGGATTCGGCATTGTGGGATGTGGTATCCACTGGCTCAGTGGGCTTAAAGAATACCATCTCAGTCTTAAGAAGAGTGAAGTCTGCTTTTGAGAAGTTTTTCACTGTGGTCTTTTGTGCTGAGGTTGGAGGTGAGATATGTATATCCAGGGTGATTAGTTTGTGGTCAGATCTCACTAGTGAGGGGTATACCTCCGGTGTGGAGCATTTTGTCCCCATGTTTGTGATGATCAGGTCTAGTATATTATCTCCCCTAGTGGGAGGTGACTAGTTGTTCCAGTGCATTTGAATTTATGAATTCCAGGAACCTTTGGGCTAGGGTATTAGGGCTAGAATAATGTACCCAATCTATGTTTGGGTAGTTGAAGTCTCCCAGTATGATGGTATTTTGTGATACATTCATATCCTCCAATGTCTTCAGGAAGGCTGAGTGGGGTTCCTGAGATTGGGTGGGTGGTCTGTAACATGCTACCAGTTGTATAGCAGTTTTGCCTATGGTTAGTTGCACCTGTATGGTCTCTGATGCTTCATGTGTTGTTACTAACCTGGAGGTGTGGGTGTCCTTGATGAATATGGACACTCCCTCCCTTTGTGGTTCGCCCGGGTTTTGGGGCTGAAAAGCATGATACGAGGTATAGCCTGGTAGCACTGGGGTGCTCTCAGGAGCCTTGAACCAGGTTTCAATTACTGCACAGACGTCGATGTTCTCCATGCTGAGGAGTGCATCGAGTGCCTGCATCTTGAGATTTAGACTTCTGGCATTGAGCAGCATTACCCTTAGTTTTTTCCATTTTGTTTTTTAAGGAGGTGGGTTTGTCTTTTGAGCCTTGCCTAAAAAAGGCACTATGGGGGTGGCAAGAGCCTTAGCCAATATCCGGAAGCCCAGTGGTGACAGGTGTAAGCCATCCCTTGTGAAGCAGCGTGGCTTGTCCAACATGTCATCCCAGGCAGACAGACATTGGATCCCCTTAGAATGACACCAGTACTTGAGCCAATTATTAAAGCTGATCATCTTGTCTTTGTATTGTGGCATCATTCTTGGTGAGGACAAGATGCTGCTCAGGGTCAGGGTCATACCAGCCTGGGCTACATAATCGGAGAGCTCCTCTATGTCTCTTTTCATGTAGTCCAGGGAGGTACGTCTCAGGTCATTCACGCCAGCATGGACAATGACAGAGTCATATTTGTACTTGCTTTGGAGTGACTTGAGTGCGTGTGTTATGTGGCGGATCCTAGCTCCAGATAGGCAGCTCACAGTCACCCTCTCCTTGTTCAGCCTGGTCAGCGGGACATCAGTGTGTCTGACTATAGAGTCACTTATTACTAGTGTATCAGGCATGGTGTTTGGCCTTAAGGGCTGTGATTGGTTGACACACTGATTTATTGAAGTATGTGTTGCATGTGTTTTGTTTTGAGGTGGTGGATTTTTGGATGTCTGCTTTGGGAGCCTCTGTTGTTTTGGTAAGTTTTTTATTAGAGCCTCCGAGTATGTCTTTGTGTTTTTATGTGTTTGGTTTGCAGTTGTGGTAGGTCTATGTGGGACTGGGATTGTTGTGTGTGTGGTTACCATCTCCTCCTGTCTGGTCATGCCAGCCCTGAGTTGACATCTATTAGGGTATTTGAGTATGCTGCTGAGCAGGCCCGGGAGACTCTCAGGTGCATCTTTTATCTGCCTCATGGAATGGTACATATCAGTGGGGTACACCCATTAAATTGTCTGGTATTCTGCAGTTGTGACTGTGGGATAGCATGAGCATATGTATTACTACACTATTTCTGCCGTGCAAGTGGTGCATACTTTCAGTACTTCATAGTTACCATTACATGTGTTGTAACACCTTTTTGCCTACTGTTTGTACATTTCACAGGGAGTCTGTGGGGCATCCCTGTAACTCAGTCACTGTTGCTATGTCTAGGCTTTTAACTATTCAAATATGGCAGTGTCAGACCTCTCAAGTGTACAGATATTTGCAGGTTGTCCACATTTTTGCCTCATATTTTGGTCAATATCTCATAAACAACTTTTTCTGGCAAATCACTCTGGGCTCAAGTCAGACTATAGTGACAAACATTTAAGTTTCAGACTTCATACCCTTCCAAACATCCAACAAAATGCAGAACCTGTTACTCTCTGAACTGTCTAAGTTTGTTGTAGCATTATTTGGAATGTGTCCCTGTTTTTGGCCCTTTGCTCCACATTTTTTATTACTTAGTCCAGAAGAGTTCCTGTAAGAGGTTGTGGGGTATGGGCAGTGATTATCCTGCTGTGAGTATGTGTGTGGCTTGCAAGGTGCTACAGTGACATTATTACCTACTAGCTACCAACTAGCATGGCTGTTTCTGTTCACACACTACTATTCTAGAAATCCACTACATTTGACAATAAATATACATGACATGCTTTGTGTACTACACATCCTATATTCCCTTTACATTCATTCCTACTATTACATGATATATTTATTGTAGCACAATGTTCTTATATAACAGTCATGGCTTAGTGGTAAGTCATGCAGACTGCTTTTTCCAAGGTCCTGGGTTCGGGACTGATAGTGGGATTTTATTTTGCTTTTGAGCAGACTACAGGACTTGTCATTCAGAGTGACTAAGGCACTTTTAAGCAGTTGTAACTGGGTTAGCGCTGGTTTGCGAGGAGCTCCCGCATGCGCACTGGCGTTCAGCTCCACGCACACCCGCTTACAACCGCTTAAAAGTGCTTACTCTTGACACCCGCTTATTTTCTTTGAAAGAAATGAAAATGGGGAGACAGGAAAGTGGTGAAAAAGGGGTCACAAAGAGGGTAAGACTGTAGGGAAACAAGCTCGGGTTTTGCAGGAGGGATGTAGGTAAGGCCCATAGCTGCCCATTTCCTCATCAGCAACAGCTGTGCATATGTTTGTAATTTGGTGTGACATTTGAAACCTTCCACCCCTGAGAGAGGTGTGAGGACAACAATAATACTTGTTGTACAGCCAATTGTAATTGACAGTTTCCATGTCCAGCAGACATGTGTGCGAAATGGGCAACTATGTATGGGGTGTAATTTTTTTGTGGGTACAGAGTGCCCCTTTTTTTTTTTTTTTTTTTTTCAGGTGAGAGTGGTATGTCAGGTGAAGGAAGTCAGTATAGCTGGGGAGGTAGGTTGAGTAGGTCAACAGACAAGACAAACAAGACGCATACAGGGGCAGTGTATGACACATGTGGGGGGTTACACAATTGACGGGGACTGATGTTTGGATATCTAGAGCCCATGAGCCCACAGATGGCAACAGTGGAACTGATATCCCCACCCATGGGCAATAGCCACTGTGCCTTCACAGCCCAGGACGGGGCTGTGCTGGGGGCTGTGTAGGCCGGGCAGCAGGCACGCCTGTTAGTTGTGCCACCTGTGCCTCGAGCTGGCGTAGGGGCCCATGAACAGCTTCCTGGATCTCCCTATGCACCACAGTCTGGACACTACGGAGGGTGAGTGGTTGTTCTCCTCCAGCCACACTTGCAGAGGGGGGATGAGCCCCATCCCCTGCAGGTCTTCCACCCACAGGTGGCACAGGGCCACTGGAGGAGGGTCCAGACTGGGCACTACTGCCAGGTGCACTCGCCAGCTGAGGTGGGAGAGGTGGGTCCGCTGGAACCCGCCTTCCCTGTCGTCCTAAGTTTTGCATTATGTCATGGCAGTTTGGGTTAGTAACGTACAATACCATTCACAATTAGTTGTAACAGCATGCATTAGTATTCCCATTAACCAAACACCCAGATATTCAAACCATTGAACAGCAAGCATAACACATGCATATTTTGAACAGCAATACACAGTCCAACAACATGCAGGGTTGATTGATGGCAACAGGCCATCAGGTTTGGATGTGTGAACAGGGCAGATGCATCAACGTACATGCAAATATGTATGAACCTACAGGACAAATGTCCAGGGGTGTTAATTGTGATTGCACATACCAATTTCACGTGGAATGGATTATATGTGGTTATAGGGTAGGGTGAAGAAAATGTAATTACAACTTCAAATACCAATACATATGCTGTACATTTCTAATAGCTGCAGATATATACACACTACAATTCTGCCTACAGTTTCCTATGTGATAACTACTTCAAGTTGGTGATAGGAATGTTACTGCTACATCAATATACATTTTCATTTTTATTCATACACATTCATATCTGGCTCTGTTCAGCTACATCATCCTGCTACATTTGCTTTATATAGCTATAGACAACTGTGGATATTTGGTATTTCAGACAACCATACTATCTGCATATTGCAGACTGAGAGCAACATATCCAGATTTTGGGATACACATTCCAGCTGCGGTGACATTTTCAACACATTTTACAGTTTAGTTCTGCTTGTCACATTCATTTCATTCTGTACTGACTGCAGTATACTTTATTCAGGAGTTATTACTACTTTATTGGTGGATTCATAACTCTTTCTCACACTCTCTCACTTGTTTTATTTTTACAATTCAGGGTGGTACTTAATTCTAGGCTTTATTGACATGTTTTACCTGTAGTTATTACAATCCTTTCCAACAGTCTCACTTCTGTCATGTTTCTGTATTTCAACAGGGATATATTTCACACATGTGTTTTACTCAGCTTATGCAGCTGTACTTTTCAGCCTGCTGCAGGTTATGTACTATTATATTACAGGTGGGACATCTTTATTTCAGACTTTATTTCAGACTTTTTCATTTTTCTGTTTGGATTACAGACTGCATCACACTTTTGTAATCAAGCAATACTTGCAAACCCTCTTACACTGTTACTTGCACATTTTATTACTCAGTGACTATACTGCACTCTTTTGCTAACTGTCATACTTTTATATTTATTTACAGTTACAGGGAGAGGATTACTGACCTGCCTGGTGGTGCAACCGCGCCAGCCTATCACCATAGGCTCTACGGTTCGCAGAACGGACACCTGCAGCTGTAATATAAATAAAGTAATATTGAAATACACATCTCCATAATATCAGCTAGGTTAATTTCTTACATAAATAATTAGATGTAACTTACTCAGTAGTGGGGTGTTGGGCATTTGCTGGGCCTCCTGGATCCAACGGTTCAGTTGGTCCTGCTTCCGTCTCTTCAGGTCCGCATGGTGGTGATGGACCTGCTCACCAGTCCTTGGTATCCCTGTGGCACTGGTGAGATCATGAGCCAACCGGTCCCACACCTCAGCCCTATATGCTCCCCACAGGACCTGGCCCTGCATGAGTTGGGCCTCATGATTGTGGACAAGGAGCCAAACCATATATTTGGACTCTTCAACGCCCCACCTCTGTGCTCGAAAGCAACTACCCTCACCTACACCTGACATTCTGGCTGCAAGTTGGTTCTACAATCAGTTATGCTGTGTATTCCCGCCTATGGGGCTTATATATGCCATTTTTCCCGCACTTATCTGTGATTGGCCATTTTGGAATTGTATCAGCTTCACAAAACCTGCTTTGTCATGCTCCTCTTTCTATTCATTCCTATATATTTGCTATTACTGCATTTCTAAGTGCAGCTGTCATGGCTTAGTGGTTCAGTACCTTGACTATGGTGCATGGTATCCTGGGTTTGAACCTGGCCACTGCTTTTTATATTTTATGACTGTCTACACAGGCTAGGAGGTGTGTCTGTGTAAAGGCAGTTTTGTTACAGCTTGCTCAATGTTGCTCGTCGGTTAGCTTGTTGGCGCGGCGCACAGCTCCGCGCAAATGGGGTACGCTGGTTTACACGTCATTTGGCTGTCAGCATGCATATTACGCTCAGCTCAGCTAGGGGCACACAGTTTCAGCGTGTTAAACCACTGCTCACCTACGGGCACTCATTTTGCACCTGTTAAACCACTGCTCACCTACGGGCACTCATTTTACACCTGTTAAACCACTGCTCACCTACGGGTAGATGCACTCAACTTGTTAAACTGTAGCTCAGCTATAGGCACATCTGGCATTTTTTATTATTTTGTTATCTCACATTTCTTCAAAATAAATGGCCCATTTCATTACATTTTACATAAAATATAATTTTATATGTGTACATATATGTCAGGGACTTGTTTCATGCTTATTTCACTAAAAATAAAAATTGATGTTGGGGGGGCTCGAACCATGACTGCCTGTTCTTCAGCTGATGTCTCTACTGCTACGCTATTGCTTCTTGACTTACTTTGCATATGTAGTTCTTATATGCTTTTCCACTGACTGCTAACTGTGGCTAAGCTATGGGCACGCCCGCGCAAACGAGCGCACTCACGGGCAAACATCTTTACAATTTAAAAAAAATATATAACATGTTCATTTATATATTTTATGCTCATAGTCTGTGGGGGCATGTGTTGTGTTGTGTTTATTCACATTTACACGGACTCTGTCATGGGGGTTTACTTTCGGGACTTTTACTCTTCTGGGGGCGTGTCCATTTGCAGGGCTCGGCCTAGGGACACGCCCCCTACTGTCTTCCACAGACTGTGTAAGCCTTAGGTGTGATTCAGCATGCCCTCATGTATATGCATGACATGCTGACGTCACACCGTTTAACTGCAGCCTCCGTGTAAGCCTTGTAACTCTTACACGGAGGTTTCGTGAATCCTGCCCTTTGAGATGTGTTTTGTTGTTTTTAGGTGGTTTGGAGGGGGTTGGAGGATTGATGTGTGGTGTGGAGGTGGCTTGGATTCACTTGTGAGCATTTTTGTGTGAATTATAACTGATGGCCTGTTCATTGTTAAGCCCTTGTCAAGGAAAACCAGCTTGAAACAACTTAGAGTCATGAACATTTTTGTGATGCTGCGGGAGTTCTGAAAATTCTAAGGACTGTCCAGGTTACTTCTTCCTGTCTAAATATAAATATTTATAATATTTTGAATCATATATCAAAATGTCAATGGATACAAGTCAGATAATAAACAAAAGACAGTGAATTGCATTCTAAACCACTGTCAGTTATTACATACTTCTGAATGTTTGCAGTATACCAAAATAATTCTTTATATACTAGCCTATATAATTGTGTTTCTCTGTTATTATCTGTTTTTAATGATAACAAAACTTAATATATCAGAACAATTTATTATGGAAAGTTTGAATCTTAAAAGGGAAGATTTTTTTCAGATGTTGCTCAGATATTATTAGACATAGCATTTAAGGAAAAAATAGGACTGATTCTAACATTAGTACTAGATTAAAGGGTATCAAATATATAAGGGTAAATATAAATGCCCTATTATATGACACTGTACACTAGGATTATAACTAAAATACAAAACATAGGAATATAGTAATAGTACAAGACATAGTATAGAAACAGAAATAGAAAGAGATCAGAATAAGTAAATACGTATATAGTTAAAGAACATATATACATATGTTGGGAGGGTGGCCTAATGGTTAAGGTATTTGCCTTGCAAACACAAGGTGCAGGGTTCGAGTCTCACAAGGGATAATTGGCTAGGCTTAAAATGGCTCGCAAAGGCAGTTAGCTTAGTACTAATCTATGAATCTATGAATATATATATATATATATATATATATATATATATATATATATATAGTGACAAGGGTGGGAGGTTGGCATAGTGGTTAAGGTGTTCACTTTATAGGCACAAAGTGCAGTGTTTGATTCTCACATAGGGTTATTGGCTCTGCTTGAAAGACCCTCAAGGACAGTTAGCCTGATGCTAGTTTTGAATGTATGATCCTATGAACAACTTTACACATAGTAAAAAAATAGAAAAAATATAAAATCATCTCACCTATATATAACAACTGACTTCTTCCCTATAATAGATCAGGGAGATAATGTGAGGTGCAGGAAAAGATGATTGTAGTTATACTCAGTCTGGTCAACTTATAATAAAGATTCTGAACACCTGTTTAACTTTTCTTATTCATAATAACTCACTGACGGGCTTTTTAAGATGTTGCATACTAAAAATATGAGACACACTAATATGAATCAGAAACATGAGCCTGATTTTAAATGCATATCTATTAATATTAATGGACTGAATAATCCAGTAAAGAGAGGAAGTCTGTTTAAATACTTGCAATTACAAAAAGTTTAAATAGTATTTCTACAGGAAACACATTTACTTAATAAAGATGTAAATAAACATTTATTAAAAAATTATTTGGTTTTAGCAGGTTCTGCCTTTCAAGCTAAAAGAAGAGGCACCCTCATTTTATGGAAGTACTCATGAATAATGCCTAAAATAAAAGATACCTATGTTGACAAAATGGTATGTTAAGTATTGTTATAATTGAGTGGAACAGAAACCTGTATATGTTGATGAACTCTTATTAGATTTCAGGGGTTGGAGCTAAAGATGCAAAAAAATTACTTAGACACTATCTCCTATTACATGAAAGGTGACGTTATAAAGGCCAGTGATTTTAATTGTATTTTATCAGACAAAGATTCCACTGCAGACAGCAAGCTGAGAATCACATCTTCAGTCAAACACCTAACAAATGTTGTAAATCTAATAAATTTAAAGGATATATATGAGCTAAGGAAAACAAACTCACTTCAATTTACCCATTATTCATATAGATATGGAACACAAATATTGATAACATTTTTGTCTCGAATAATCTGTTATCACATATCATAGAAGTTTCAATAGCTTCGTGTCCATTATTGGACCATAATGCTATAATCTTTAATAGTATTTTAAAAACTGACACTTTAATATATCACATGAGATTACTAGCATACATTATTAAAATAGAAGGATTTAAGGATTGGTATGTTAAAGAGATAAAAAATTTCCTAGAAATAAACATGAATGGTGAAGTATCTGACATTGTTTGGGATTTACTAAAGGCTTACTTAAATGGAAGAGTTACAAGTTGGTATATTAGTAAAACAAGAGAATGAGACAAATAATTGAATACACTACAGGCCAAGACAGACACCCTAAAGTTGAATCTAAAACCAAATGGCATTCTCAGTCATTCTGAACTTAAAAACTTAAATTATGAACCATAAAGTTTCAATAAACCTTTAAGTTGCATAAACTTGCTCTTAGATCAAAGAAAATGAATAAACTAAATCATATCAAAGAAATTATAACACATATAAATAATAGAAAGAAAGAAGAACAGATATTAAAGGTATTCTTGAGGGCTTTAAAATAGTTTACGAAAATATAAATAATACAACTAACCTAGATGATGATGATATAGATTAAACTTTTCTAAGGAAAAATATAAATAATAATAATATAAATAATAAAATAACAAGTGAACAAATAAAACAAAGTGATAAATCATCCACTTTAACAGAAATAAAAGATCAAATAAAAAGTTAAAAAATAATACGGTTGCCCAGGCTTAGATGGTCTTATACCAGAACTATATAAAATACTACTGGATGATGCAGTTAAAATATTATATTATGTCTACAGAGAAATAAAAACAACTGCTGAAGTCCCCCATCATAGAAATATTCCCTTATACCACCTATTTTAAAACAAGATAATGATCCTACAAAGTGCTCATCATACAGACCCAGTTCATTTTTAAATGTAGACTATAAGATGTTCATGTCCATTTTAGCTAACAGAATTAATTTACTTATACCTAAACTAATTAACAATGATCATACTGGGTTTATTTTAAATAGACAAGAACAGGGTAATAGAATAAGAAAACATACATTAATAGACTGCTAATAAAAATAAAAAAAACATTCTGTCATTAGTCTCGATTTAGATAAGGCTTTTGACTCACTTAATTGGTCATTCATAGGTTCATGGTTCATAGGAGGTTACTAGAAGCCTAGCCATGTTATACCCTTGTTCTCTTATTGACCAAGCTGTATTTCTAAATCTTTAGTTTTTTTTTAATGCTCCGATTTCTGAGGATAATTCCAAAAACTCAAGTGCCTCTTCTTTGGTCTATACTTGCTATAGCCAAAAAAGTTGTTGTGTCTTTTGGCTTTTCCCGGTTAGGGATCACCACAGAGGAACTCCGGTCCGCTAATGATTGGCAGTAGATTCTTATGTGCCGAGTTGCCAGCTCTGATGCACAACCTTCAATGAAGGTACGCCCATTCACTCATGTCTCCACACAGAAAACGCTTTAGCTGAGAATCGAACAGGACAACGTCTTACTGTGAGGCGACAACGCTACCGCAGCACCACCACAGCCAAAAAAGTAATTACTAAAAACTGGAAAAGTAAAGTTACCCCCTCTAGTGTTGAGTTTATTAGTATGGCTAAAATTTGCAGTAGTGAATTGCATACTATAAAGAGGAGAAATTCTAATATTATACATTCATATAAATCTTGGCTTAAACTTAAACACTTGCTTGAAAAATATTAATTGTTGTTAATATGTATAACTTTGATGCATTGCTCAGCTGTGGACCTATGTAAATGGTTGTTTATTTTATAATTGATTTGTTTATCTGTTGTTTTAAAACCAAATGAAAAAAATAAAAAAACGAAAATGCCTAAAAAAGATATTATAAAATAAGCAGAAATAAATTAAAAATAGTTCTGAGAGAAAACCACATACTACTCTAGGCAAGGAAGACAGCACTGCAAATCAAAGGTGCTGTAATGTAATTACAGCTATAATTACAAGTGTCATGAAATATCAAGTGGTGGCCATACAAATGCCCATTACTGACCTGACATAGGCATGACACGATCACATCCAGCTGACACAAATCCAGTATCCCATTCCAACCCCCTTTCAGGAATGAACTTAATTTCTGTATTCTGGTAATTCTGTATACCTGACAGAAAAATGAAGAGTATCCTTGGACATGGCACCCTCAGGCAACTCATTTGTACCTAATAGGCATTCTTGGGTCTATATTAAATTAGCGAACACTTAGAAAAGCGAACGCTAATTCATCGACCCATTTTAAGCGAAAGCTTAAAATCTCAAACACCCGGAACAGCGATTTTTTTTCACAGGGAAAAAAAAATTGCTCGGCCGGTTCCAGGAGTTCACCATTTCCTCCACTGTGGTGCGATCTCAGAGTTGGTATATTTAAGTAGGAGGGGTGTGGGGGGCAAAGCCCCCCACAATTTTGTGGACCAGCGATTTTTTTTCCCTGTGAAAAAAATCGCTGTTCTGGGTGCTTGAGATTTTAAGCTTTCGCTTAAAAGGGGTCGATGAATTAGCATTCGCTTTTCTAAGCATTCGCTAATTTAATATAGATCCGCATTCTTGGCATCTGTTAGGGAGCTGTAACTCAGACTACAGGAGTGACCTCAGTTAAGGGCATATTATTAATGTAAACTATGGTAGTCAAAGAAGGAACAAGGTGGTAAACAGTACAGAAAAGGACCCCTTTAACAATAACTGTATCTGTTCTATAATTATGAAATAAGATACAAATGGATATCAGTTATTGAAGATTAACAAAGGTGTCATGTGATGTTATAAAATTACTCATTTAATTTAACCACATAAAACACTAGAAATCATATATAACGCATACCATGGATTTCCTTATTCCAAGAAAAGACTAACATAAGTTTTTCATTCATAAAGTGTTTTATATGGAATTTGATTGCCTTAATTACTGACTATTTCATTTGTGGTTTTTCAGCCAGGAGTGACCAAAGAAGTGGACCTTTGTCAATACTTAATATTTTTGATACCCCGATACAAGGGATGGCCCCCATAATCCCTGTCTATAATAACCACAGTTGAAGTCACAAAACCTTGGAGTAGATTACATATTTTTATTTGTGAATGTCTGTTTAGCAAATAGCATGGGCTTTGATTAAACAGTCACCGACTAAGTGACAATTTACCATTTTATAAGAAAAGGTGCAATGATTTTATTTATTGCTCTTGGAAGGTTGGCAAGTTTGTTCTCATATCACATATATGATTTTCCTAAGGCTGTTAACTTAGATTTATAAGAAGCTTTCTAACTTGAATATGAAAATGTTGGAGCACATATATGAAGACATGCCACAAAGTCTTCCAGCAGGGTTCTGGTCATGAACGAAAAGTTAACCTATTGTTAATACTTATAAAATAAGCACATGATTTGGCTATATTTCTGTTGTACAGCATAACACACAACCATAAAAACAACGGACTTTCTAGACTAACCTTCTAGTTAACTCATATCACCATTCCAAGGAGCTGTGTAATAACCACTTGAGGTTTACTGCTATTGTTACAACTTATGCCTTGTAATATTTTAAACAGTTAAGAACCTGTAGTAATGTGCCAGCCTGCGGTTATTCATTTTATTACCTATTTTATAAATTAAGTGATTTGGCTAAAAACATTACTATAGAATGTATGGGTCTATATCATAACATCGAAGTTGCAAAACCTCGAATGTTATGATATCGAACCCAAAACCTCGAAGACTGAGAACAGCGAAGATGCGGAACATCAAATTCTTTCCCAGGGAAAGAATTTGTTGGGCTGTTTCTGCGGCTTCACTATTTCCTCCACTGTGATGCAATATTGGAGTTGGTATATTTAAGTAGGGGGGCTGTGGGGGGCACAACCCCCCACGTTGGGGGGTGTGGGGACGCATTAGACATAGTTAGTAGTGTTTGTATGTTTTGTGCTGGAACAGCGATTTTTTTCCCAGGGGAAAAAAAAATTCGCTGTTCTCAGCTTTTGGAGTTTTTAGTTTTCGCAGTTATCAGTTCGATGTTATAGTGTTCAATGTTATTGCTTTTCGAGCATGTGATATAAACCCAAATGTATTACAGTAAAACAAGTGACGGGATTATAATTTTTTGTAGAACAACTGAAATATGTACTAAGTCCCTTGGTATTCACCCTGTTGACACATGATTGTACATCCAGGTACAATACAAACCATATCATCAAGTTTGCTGATGACACAACAGTGGTGGGCCTCATCAGTAATGGCGATGAAACAGCGTATAGAGATGAGGTGGAACAACTGATTACCTGGTGTGGAAATAACTTAGCACTAAATGTGAACAAGACAAAAGAGATAATTGTGGACTACAGGAAAAATCGCAGGGAACATTCTCACCTCACCATCAATGGGGAAACAGTAGAAAGAGTGAGAAGCACAAAGTATCTGGGGTGCACATCGATGAGGACTTGTCTTGGAACAGCAATAAAAATGCCATAGTCAAGAAAGAGCACCGGAGATTGCACTTTTTAAGAAAGCTGAGGAAGCGACTCTCCCCTCGACAGCTCTCACTATCTTCTACAGAGGTACTATAGAAAGCATCCTGATGAACAACCTTGTAGTATGGTATGGAAGCTGCTCTACCTCTGAGCTCAAATCCCTCCAGAGAGTCGTGAAGACAGCCAAAAGGATCATTAATACCACCTTACCACCTGTCCATGACTTGTATTTATCCAGATGTCTCAGCAGGGCCAGAGGAATAATTAAAGACTGCAGTCGCCCTGCTTACAGACTGTTCCTGCATCTATCATCTAGAAATCGCTTCTGAAGCATACATTGCAGAACTATGAGATTTAGGAACAGCTTCTTCTCTAGTATCATCAGGCTGCTGAACTCTAGTAACCACTACGCTGCATGATGGCCACCTGGGTTAGTAGAAACTGTCTCAGATTGTGCATTAACCTGGTTACCAGTCTCATCTAATACTTGGTGCAATATTCACCATGACTGTAACTTATAGGCTATCTAGGGCAGTAGCAATGCAGTAAAATATCTCTTCTTTCAGTGTGATACATGTTGTGAATTCATAAATTAACCATAGTGCAATACTCTAAGGTCCATAGTGCAATACTCAAATGTCTCTTTCTGTGCAAGGATCAATGCAAGGTCTTAACCAAGTACCTGTGCAATGCTAAAGTCCCATGCAAGTATGTGTTCACTTCAAAAAGTGTTAAAATGTGTTTCTAACTATGTTCAATATTAGTCTGTCTACCTGCATGTCTGTGATGTAATAGCTAGGTGTTATATGTGTAAATGTCTATGAAAATAGCCTATATGTTGTCTGTACATTGAGTCTGGAGACACGGAATTTCATTCAGTTTTTGCACTTGTGTGATTTCTGAATGACAATAAAGTTTACTTTGACTTTGAAATGGTGGCCTTTTATTTTCTGTCATCACTGTTGTTTCTGTATTACATTACAGCAGGAAACAATTTTCTATCTAATCTCCTCATTTGGATGAATCTGTTATGTAGCTTATTCCTCCTTCCTTTAGTTATCCATCCTTTTTCAGCTGTAGAATGCTGTTTTGAAAATTGCTATGCATTTATAATCCAATATCCGCTCAGACAGCTTGTACCAAAAGTCTCTCTGAAAAAAAAAACACTTTGTCATGTCCCAACTAAATTAAGTATTCTCACTTTGCATCTGGTGGTCCCTCCTCCTTCCTTTGTCCTTCTGATTCATTTCTAGAGCTTTACGTTTCCCATGTAGCATCTTGTGAACCTATATCATACCACCTCTCTCTCTCAACTAGAGTCCAATGACTACAAGTTCTGGAGTATCAGGCACTTTTCATGCCCAGTTATTTCAATCCCATGACATTTATTCTGTCCTTCTTCTGGATGTTGCCTAGTCATCTCACATCCTTTTCTTTGTAGGATCTCCAGAATTGCACATAATATCCTAGATGTGGTGTCCCCTGTTTGCATCACATCTGGAATCCTATTCCTTGAGTTTATGATTTAAAGAATATAGCCCATCATTTGTTGACTGTTCCTTCTTACTTATACCTGATGGTCTAAGCTTTGTGCAATGATTACTCGTAGGTCTTTTTCAGACACCATCTTTTGAAGTTTAGCATCCCTAACTCAGGGTTCTCAAACACATGGCCCATCGTCTGTTTAAACTCTTACAAGTAAGTTAAAAAAGAGACAATTTAACACTGATAGGGTGACAAATTGTATCACTTGTTGCACATGCATAGTGATAGTATTTGGTCTGTAGTATAAAAATAAATAAGTTAACTGTAGTTAGGAATTATGAACAAAGGCTGTATGCTTTCATTCACTGTACAATCTTTTCCATAATACCCGACTGCAATTAAGGAAACAAAAAGCTGTATTTCATTGCAGTGGTGGAAGGTAGTGAAGTACAACCTAAAATGTCCTTGATGTCAACAACAGAGGTGTAATCCCCCCACCCCCCACCAAAAAAAAAAAAAAAATATATATATATATATATATATATATATATACACACACACACACACACACACACACACACACACACACACACACACACACACACACACACACACACACAATATATATAATTATTATTACTGCCTTACATTCATAATGCAAGTGAAAGCGTGTTACTGTAGTACTAAAAAACAAGACAAAATGTACCAGGAACAATTGCTCCCTTCACAGTGTGTTTTTCTGTATGCGTATAATTAACTGTCTTCCCATTTAAAAGGTTTCACCTTATGCATACTGTCACATGTATCATGTATTCAAATGAGACACTAAGGCATAGGATAGGCTCAAGTCATTTATTTTACATAAACACATCAAGAGCTGTAACCGGAACATATACTTCTAACTTCATAAGCTTAATGACTGACTCATTACTTCTAACATGCTCACATGTGCATCTCCATTCAAGCTTGCACTCACTCTGAATGACTGTACAAAATGGCACTGATCTTGTACAAACTCAGTAACTTATATGCACGTGCTGTCTGACTACAGTGTCTGACTAGGTACGATATACACACTGATCTATACATACTAAGGTTTCACATACTTTTTTAGTTAAAAAATGTTCTTTCTTAGAAGATTTGTGTACATATACATTTGTGTTTCATCGTACCAGGCTACTTGCTAAAACAAATCAGTCAGTGTCATTTTTTATAAATGAATTTGCTGTCTCTCACTGTGCAATAAAAAGCTAGGTACTGTGTTACTGAAAACAAGATGGAATTTATTTTAGATATGGCCACTCACCCCTCAGTATTGTATTGCCCCAGACATACAGTTGCATAACTTCCTAGAATGAATGTTTCATACCATTCATACAAGGTGTGTGTACGTTTTGTCTAAACTTGCTGTGAGGTATAATGTAAAACTCAGTCTGAAGTGTAATGAGAAGTAGGCCATCCACTGTATCACTGTTTTATACATAACTGAGCTTTTCAGACCTAAGCTGAATGTATCAAACCTTTTGCGGCCCTTAAGTTGAGATCATATAAATTGAAGGCCCCTGCCTGAACTTAAATGTTTACTTTTTTCTCTCCAAAATGAAGAACTGACCACTTTTAGTGTAAAGCCTTAGGTACCACCTTTCTGCCCACTAATCAAGGACTTTTCAGTCTCATTTCAGGCTTTCCTCCAACCAGGACTGAGCCCCTAAGTTTTGTGTATTTTCTTCTCATGTGATCCATCATCTGTCTTTTTAATGATGCCTTGCTGTTACTGTTAAATGTGTATAGTAATGTTTCACTGCCCAGAGTACTTTCATTGCGTTCCTGCTGTAAACACATTGCAACCATCAACAATTTAATCTTTCATTTTGCTTATCATGAACAGACTTGTAGAGCTCTCTAAGGCTACATGCATTTCTAGAAATCTGTTAAAAAATAGCTAATGGAAACTCTGCATACAGGACATACGGTCTGAATTTGCCAGATAAATACCTTGACTAATAAGAAACACTAACTTTGCTAATGGCATCGGAAGCACCTAATTATCTGTACACTGCAGTGAGATCAGTTTTGGCTGCTGTATGTAGATTAAATTTAGTTACATGGATCATTTTGCAAAGTTTAGCTTCTCGTAAAAGTTCTAGGGTGACACATTTCAAATGAAGCCCTTGGAAAAAGATTTCAGTCTTTGACAGACTAATACATGAACCATTTATTTACTGAAAATATGTAAAACATTTTACTGTCAATTGACATATTACTGACATATCTTTTACGTAATATAAAGATAATCCAAAATATAAAAAATGCCCACTTTTGCAGCATTCTTCTACAGTATTTTTGAGTTAATATTCTTTTGTACCACATGACAGCAGAATAAAGCAGCTTCATTTTAATCTGAAAGACAATATATACGAGTATGTGTTTATTCAAGATGAAAAAGTTGGGAGTGAAAAGTCGCTTCAAAATCATCACAGTATACTTTGAAACTCATGCACATTTTCCTGCTCTTATTGATATTTGTATTTCTATATTTCTTTAAATGATTGTCAGCAAATTTGTTGACATTTGTTAACACTAGATTTGTGTATCTCAAACAAAATAACAGTGAAGTTTACTATAAACTGAAAACTAGAAAATCCTTGCCAACTATAGATAACAGCCATTCGGTTCACAAATTTTATATCTTCTAACTGAAACATTAAGGGTAGGCAGTAAAAGATCAGTCTCCCTAGAAAATCAGGGTTGATTTGGGTTTCCATGCTAGATAGAACAATGGGAACAAATATTTCAGTAAGGTTCGGGGGCGGAGGTATGATTGTGAAGATGGAGACACAGCTCTATAGAACATGCTTGTATTGAGGAAAAAATAGAATAGCAGAATGAACCAGCTTCTGATTATATTAGCTGTTCCATACGGTTTCTTCAGGTTCATTTTAACCTACTTTAAAAAGTATCTTTGAACATACTTGCGAGCCAGTAAATTTGATTTGTTTGCAGCGCCCTCATTCATATTCTCATTGGATGAAAGATTGCATTTTAAGCCCTTGTCATAGGACCAAACAGTTATGGAAGGTGAGATGCCCAGTTACTTTGGCATGTGTAGTCTCTTAGGAGCTTATGGGTTAACTGTCCATCTCACAGTGGTATTTGTTTCCAGTATGTTATATCAGTTTTCTGTTCCAAATCATAAATGGGATTTTGCATGAGTGGAAAACTCAGTGAGATGGTTATTTTGAACATTGACATGGAAAGTGGTATGCAGAAGTTCCTTCCATGTAACAGAAAAAAAGAAAGAAACAAACAAAAAAATGGATTTTAGCTTTGTGGAAACAGTTTGAACAATCATAGCCATCTTGCCATCTGTTAGAAAGGAAAAGTGAAATGTCCCATGAAGGGTAATGATGGAGGGTAATGATGGAGGGTAATGATGGAGGGTAATGATGGAGGGTAATGATGGAGGGTAATGATGAAGGGTAATGATGGAGGGTAATGATGGAGGGTAATGATGAAGGGTAATGATGGAGGGTAATGATGGAGGGTAATGATGGAGGGTAATGATGGAGGAAAGCACAAACACATAAGCAAGTAACTAAAACCAGTTATAATAAAGTCAAAAAGTTATAAACATATTATTTACTTCAAAAGATATAAAGGGGGGGTATAAAACAAAAAAGTTGGAAAATGAAAACCTCTCTGTACACAAAGACAGGGAGACTTAACTAGTGATACAAACATCTAAAGAGCAGAATGACAGGGTTATAACTATCTGACCCAGTTTTAGAATATTCAGATGTAGTTGAAAGCACAACAGTAGCATAAGAGAAGACAACTTCACCCATTGAGTTTAAGTATACCTTGATTTCCAAAAAGAGAGGCAATTTTCATAGTCATAGGTTTGATTGCCAGATAATGACTCACTGGCCTTCAAGAAGTTTGATTGACATACCCTGTTAATACTATGTACCTCACACAACTATATCACGATTATTTTTGAAGGTAGTTAATGAATGGATTGTTCTGATTGTAATGGCAAGCTTGTCCCTTAATCTGGGAAAGTCTTTTTTTTTCTGTCAGTGCTTTTTATTTTCAGTACTAGGTTCCTCAGCCTGGTGTTAATTCACCCAATGATGTGTTCCAGATATACACTGTTAACTCGAACTAGAAAAGAACAGAAATTGCCTCAGAAGCCATTCAGAGATAATCTCACCATCAATATCAAACCACACTGCATTTATTGAAGAAATGACATTCAACAAAATGTGGGGGACCCATGCATGTTGACGGTAACCTGACCTTTGACCACCACATGTGAAAAATCATCCTATGTTGCACAACTTATAAATAAGGGTATGACTATACTTGGCTCTCATCAGATCAGTCATCAAGTACAATGCATTCTTTGCCATGTACCTCAACTGGCACTTGCAACAGCTTGAGAGACCACAGAGGTTACTTGCAAAAAGAATACACGGAGTAAACAGCAAGTCAAATGTGGTCCATCTAAAAGCCTTATCAGTGTACTCGATCTCCTACAGACTCCTGCACGGTGATCTCTGCCTTTCCTGTAATGCATCCCCTGATCTCACACTGATGGATTTTTTGCACATCTGCAAAACAAATAGCATCAGAAGCACCCAATCTAAGGACCTGTGCCTCATCTGTGACGTAAACAGGGCATGTTGGAGAGACAGAAATTTGACTCAAAGATTGTCATTTTTTTGTAACCAGTCAAGAGTGATTTTGACAGATGTTTACCAGCCACATAAATGGGAAATTATAAGGAAAATAAGCAGACCACACCTAGAAATATGAAACTGGATACATTTAGGATCAATGAAACCCAGGTGATACATGGGAATTGAAATATCTTGGTGATGATGCTTACAGTTAGATAAGTGTCTTGTAACAGATACAAGCACAGTTCTTCAAATATAACTTATTTGTAGTGATGAAAACCAGACCTATGGTATGTGAATAAATTATGTAATACAACTCATTATAAAGATCAGGAATTCTTGCGGAGAAGTCCTGCAGTGATGTACTCAAATCATATACAGCTTGGCATATGGCACGTGAAAGCACTTCATATGGAAAGTTTTACAGCTATCCTGATCACGATATTCTCTGTCTGCATGCCTGGCTATATAATCTATCTGCCTATCTATCTAGCTATCTAGCTATCTTTCTTTCTTCCTCTCTTTTTTTCTTTTTTTCTGTCGATTTATCTGAAGTTTGTATTTAGAAATTAATTTTTTAATTAGAGTTTGCTTCCATTACTGCCTGATAACTCCTAAGAATACCTTGCATGGAGCAAATCCAAGTAATCAGATTTCAAACTCTGCATGGTATAAAACGCCTTTAGTTAACATTTTGCCTTTAATTTACAGTTTGAAATATTTGAAATATTAACAGTGTCTTACAGTGTCTACAGTGATCAAAAAGCAGTGATGCAACCATGCAAAGAATGTTCACTGTCACTTATTTAATGTTTATTTACTAGTATTGATTTTTAGCAACCCAGCAGTGTGAACCCTGGCTCTAAATGACTGTCACTTTTAAAGTTACACCCTGACCCTATGTACAAAAATGGGAAAAAGGGGTTGTGATAGATGAATGGATGGATGGATGGATCGATGGATGGATGGATGGATGGATGGATGGATGGATGGATGGATGGATGGATGGAAATGTAAACTGAGCAAAGTGTGCCTTTTCACTTATGACCTGTTCATACTTATATAATGGTAAAGTAGATTACAATGGTCAAGGCATTAGTGGAATGAATAAAACAAACAACAGACAGAATTTAAAGAAATTGAAACAAACAGCAGTTAATATTTCAACAAATGTAAGTTTAAAACAGTCACTGTAGGGCCATCAGTGATAAGTGTGACAGTAGCAAGTCAGTATGGTAACTTGGAACTGTGAAAGACTTGGAATGAACAATGGAGGCCTACATAGGGTTAGAAGCATCAATGTTTAACTGGCTTCTTTTATGCAGTGTGTAGTCTTCACAAGACTTACTGAAAAGGAACTTTAGAGGCAAAGCCTGAAAATGCTGTGTTATAGCATTCTATGGGGTCATGAAGCTGTACCATGATAAAGGTATTGGAGTCAAGGGTCTGCAATTACTGTGCGAGTGTTTTAATTTTAAAAGAGACCTTAAGGCATGTTGCTCATCTGGTCAGGATAAAACAGATGAACATCTGCGGGTTCTGTTCAAGCAGCTTTATTACGTGCAAACACATCAGAATTGAGGCTTAATAACTTTAACTTAGATAAACTTGTAAACTAACTAGCTGTCACACTCATACATGCTCAGTCTCTGGCTGCACTCTCAAAATGGCACTGAAGCTAGCATGTGCTTGCTATTTATATGCATGTGCTGTCCTTGGAAATGCTTCTTAAAGTACAACACACACACTATTCTACATCCTCTCTCTTTGAGAAACAAGTCATGCATTATTGATGACATTAATTGACAGGCAATTGATACAAAATAATTCTTTGACATGCAATTATGCAGAACTAAATATATATAGACAATTATGTCCGGATTGCTGTGTATTTCACACTAGGTCTGGAAATATGACCAAATCATCTGACATAGAAATTAGAACAAGGTCTAGCAACTGGGACTATCTCTGCTGAATGTTCAACTTTGGGGAGATTAGGAACATCATCAATAATGGAAGTAGGAGTTAAGACATATTCTGCAACAGGAACATTGTCTGGATTGCTCTGAGATCTAGAGTCAGTATCACAGGAAGAATGCTGCGATATTGATTCTGATACAGGAAGATGTCTGTGATTTCTGCTGTACTCCACACCCTCAGATTCTATGAAGCAGGATCTCGGCTTGGTACATATACCTGTTACTTGACCAATCCGGTCTAAACCTTTCACCGTTTGTATCCTCACTGTCTCTCCTTCTTTCAATGGATGAAGAAATCTACTTGATTTATCATAGCTGGACTTCTGGAAAAAATGCTTTCTGAATAGTTGGGCTTTGATCATTCTGCTCTTCTTAACTTTAGGCCTCAACAAACTGGAACTGATAGACAAGGTTGTTCTGGTTTGCCTAGATAGAAGTCTTTGAGCAGGCAAGCAAAGTATATTTTCATGGGGTATGTTTCTGAGATTGAGTAAATTCAAAAAGACATCAATATTATCACACATTGACTTCTCTAGTAATTGCTTTGCACTCTGTATTGCATGTTCAGCTAGCCCATTTAACTGTGGGTATTCTGGACTACTAGTAACATGTACAAAGTCCAATTTTTTTTCAAATTTCTGAAACAAGTGACTGGTAAATTGGGTACCATTGTCAGAGATAAGCTTCTGTGGACTCCCATGGACTGAGAAATGACATTTCAACTTGGTGATTACAGCAGTGGACATTAGGTTAGGTAGTAAATCAATCTCAAACCAGTCTGAATAAGAGTCTACCAACACTAGGTAATGCTGGTTGTTCCACTTAAATATATCAGTGGCTACTGTTGACCAAGGTAGTTCAGGAACTTGACTTAGCTGAAGTGGTTCTTTTTGAAAATGCAGTTTAGTACTATTGCATACTGAACAAGAATTTATTTATTTTATTTATTTTACATTTGTTTACCGGGATAGCCCGACTGGATACATGTCCATTTTCAGCAGAGGCCCGGGGAGAAAGCTCCACATAGACAAACTTACATAGATTACACAGAAGTTAGCAAACAATTATCAAAACAAAGTGATTATATACAATTAGTTAGCAGTGTTCCCTAGTAGGGACACACAATTCTCGTGGACAGACAATTAAAAGTAAGAGACATCAGATTGGAAGCAGAGCTTGGTGATGTAGTTACAAGTTATGATAATTGCAGAATATGCTTTTAGTTTATAACTTAATCAGGGTTGGTACATGGGCATAACCAATTAACTTTGAGATACTGTTTGAGTTTTTTTTTTTTGAAGAGACTTTTGGAGGATTGTAGGGTTATAAAGTTTGGCAACAAATTGCAGGTTTTGCCAATGAAGTTGGCAAACAGGGATTCACCAGCAGAGTTATTAGCTTTGTGGGTTTGGACCAGTAGTTTATCGGCTGACTGTAGGGATCTTAGGTTGCTATATGACTTAATAATATTTTTAAGTGAGGAGGTATTCTCAGGGTGGTACAAAATTTTGTGCGCTATTAAGAGTTGATTGATTTGAATTAAGCTGGGCAGTTCTAGCCACTCTAGTTGTTTAAGGTTCTGGCAGTGGTGGGTTCTATAGGTGGAGCCAATGGCGAATCTGGCAATATGATTGTAGCTATGGGACAGCTTACCTAGTTTGGATTTGTTGAGGTTTGAGAGTACAGGCGAGGCATATAAAAGAGTAGAGAGTAGGTGTGATCGGGCGATTGCAGTCCAAGCCAGTGGGGTTAAAAATGTTTTGTTTCTATACAGTGATCCAAGCTTCTTATTGATTGTCTGTATGGTTTTGTTGACCTGTAAGTCAAATTTCAGATTATTGTCTATGATAACCCCTAGCAGTTTGGTGTGATTATCTGGGGAAATAGTGGTACCATTGTTAGATGTGACAGAGAATGAAAGTGTGGTGGATCTATTAGTGGGAGAGAAGAGTAGAAGTTTAGTTTTATTGGGGTTCAGAAGTAGGCATTGGCATACCTCTCAACCTGGAAACATCAAAAATCTGGACAAGGCCCATGAAAAATAGGTACAAATCTGTATGCTGATTAACATCTAATTTGCATACATAATTATGTAACCCCACCCACTCCGATGGAATTATAGGATACCAACTTTCAAATGCAAACTGAAGAATAGACAACCAAAATATGGCAGAGTCCCCCTGCAGCCATCTCAATGTCCCATTACCTGGCTCACCCCATTTACCATAGACACTAAATTGTGCATACTGCTTTACATCTACAATGATTATTTGGATTTTATTTTTACATTTCACAGCACAACAATGCAGAAACACTAATAGACATCTGGTAAACAAAGCAATACTGTCTCACAATGAAAACAGGCTTGGCATTAAAACTTCTCTGCCCTTGAAACTCACATTCATTGAAACAGCATTGAAACCCACACCACATCCAAAAAAAATGCATCTGGCCAGTGGTGGATAAAGATTACCTTTGGGCTATTTTCAAATCCTTGTCCTCTTGCACACAAAACAAGAAACATACATGTGTTATTTTCTTTGATACACCTTCCTGACTGAGCGCATTTTAAATTTATTGTTTGAACATTTTTCCAGTAGGCTGTACTGTAGGCAATGAAACAAAAAGCATGAACCAAACTGCCCAATTCAGAACATTTCCATCATAAAAGTCTACTTCCACACCCACACTATAAATAGAATGACAGTAATGTAGGCCATAGGCATCTTGCACAGTGTCTCGCACTTTTCAATTTCATATTTTTTTTTGTGGGGGGACAAAAAGTCAAAAACCAAGGACACATTTTAAATATTGCTTGTATAATTTTGTAAAGTTGCTAGAATAAAATCTGTTACCACCATGCATTTCACTGGCAAATTTTGAACCCAGGACCCTATTCACTACAGTCAGAACATACCACTATGCCAAATCAGCAGCTTCCTGAAACATAGGAAGACAAACTTAATGGCTATCATTTAGTGAATTCATTTCTCACTTCTCACCATAGCTCTCAACCGGTTAGCACAAAAAACCTGGACAAAGCCATTAATGGGGGAATACAAATTCATTTCTCACTTCTCACCATATCTCTCAACTCTTAGCACAAAAAAACCTGGGCAGAGCTCAAAAGTGGTGGTGGCTAGTGACTTTTGGCTCTTTTTACCCTGTACCCAAGGTACAGGATTTGAGCCTGAGTACCCCCCCCCCCACACACACACACAAATAAATCCTTTCTGATGGCTTCTCTGTGCAGCAAGGGAAATAAAACACACCAGTCATGATGAGAAACGGCTTCTCTGTGCAGAAAATAAAAACACACACACCAGTCTCGGCACACACTTACCTTTCCTCCATGTGAGTGAGGAAAATAAAAGAAATCCTTTCTGCAAGGATCACCCACACAATGGCTTCTCTATGCAGCAAGGAAAATAAAAACACGCACACCTCAGTCGTGGTGAGGAATGGCTTCTCTGTGCAGCAACTAAAATAAAAAAACACACACACACCAGGCTTGGGGAAAAGAAATCCTTTCTGACGACTTCAAATAAAAGAAATCCTTTCTGACGTCTTCTCTGTGCAGCAAGGAAAATAAAAACACACACACAATAGTCTCGGGGAAAAGAAATCCTTTCTGACGGCTTCTCTGTGCAGCAAGGAAAATAAAAACACACACACAATAGTCTCGGGGAAAAGAAATCCTTTCTGACGACTTCTCTGTGTAGCAAGGAAAATAAAAAACACTAGTCTCGATGAGGAACAGCTTCTCTGTGCAGAAAATAAAAACATACACACCAGTCTCGGCATACACTTACCTTTACTCTGTGCAAGCCAGGAGCGAGGAAAATAAAAGAAATCCTTTCTGCACACACTTCTTCTCCGTGCAGAGTGAGAAAATCAAGGTAGGCTTCTAAACAAAAGAAATCCTTCTTCATGTAATAAAAAAAATCCTTCTCCATGCAGCCAACAGTGAGGAAATCCAGGCTTCTAAATACAAGAAATCATTTCCGCACACACTTCCTTTCGGCGAGCTTTCTAAATGAAAATACAGCCTTGCTTTCTGTTCCCACTCTCGGGAAGCATTTGAACTGTGCAAAGCTTGATTCTGACAGGCTGGTAGCCCTGACGAGCTGACGTCATCACGCATGTGATGACATCAGCTCACAATGCGCGAAAAATAAAAAAATTTAAAAATAAATTAAAAAAAAACAGAAATGAAGGGGTGCCACTCGGAAATCGTGGCACCTCATTATTTGGACCCCAAAACTCGGTAAAAACCGAGTAATTCGGGACAGTTGGGAGATATGGGCATTGGTTGGTGAGCCAGTTCTCGATAGTGTTAAATGTCTTTTGGGTTAAGATTTGCAAGTCGGATGGAGAGGTGGCTGAGCAGATGAGAGTGGAATCATCAGCGTATTGAATGCAGATGGCTTTAGGGATAGCAGTGTGGAAGTTGTTGATAAAAATAGAGAAGAGTAGTGGATCTAGTATGGACCCTTGAGGGACACCAAGTGTGAGAGGTAAATGGCTGGAGAGTTTGCCCTGCCATAGTACCGCCTGCTGTCTACCAGTCAGGTAGGACTGGAACCACTGCATAGCAGGCTTTTTGAGGGAAATAGATTTTAGTGAAAGAATGAGAAGTTCATGGTTGACCATGTCAAAGGCTATTGATAGGTCAAGGAAGGGGGCAGAGGTTAGCCTATTGTCATTCCTGTTTTGGTTTATGGCAGTAGTAAAGGAAAGGAGGGCTGAGGTGGTGCTGTGGTATGGCCTGAAACCATGCTGGGAGTCGGATAGTAAGTTATTCTGTGAAAGGTATTGCATTAGTTGCTTGTGTACACATTTCTTCATTATTTTGGCTAGTGGTGAAAGAATGGCAATGGGTCTATAGTTGGATATGTCTGAGGAGCTACCACCTTTATGGAGTGGGATGACGTGAGATATTTTCCAGAGGGAGGGGATAGCATTTTTGGATAAGGTTCTCTTGATGAGGATAGATATGAGATATGCAATGGCATCTGCAGCTATTTGTAGGTACTCTGCAGGGAGGAGGTCAGCAGCCAGGGTGGAAGGTTTTAGTTTTTTTAGAAGTGTTTTGATAAAACTAGTGGATATTGGTTGGAAGCTAAATTCTGGGTGATTATTAGGTAGATTAGGCATGTGGTTTAAGTTAGAGGGGGTTAGTTAATTTGCTAGGGATTGGATTGTTTCAGTGAAAAAGTTATTAAAGGCGCTAGCTATGGTCTCTGGGGAACTATGGGTGTAGTTAGCCGGGGTTGGGGTGGTAGAGTGACCTAGACAAAGTAGTTGATTTAAGCCTGCCCAGAACTTTTGAGGGTTGTTGTGGTATTTTTGTAGGAGATTTTGGTAGAAGCTTTTTTTTATTCGGTAAAATAGATTTTTTTGTATCATTCCTGAGTTGACGATATTTTAGGTGGTCAAGTGGGGCTTTGGTTGTTCTCCAGCTGGCCCAGGCTCTGTTTCTAGTTTTGATTTTAGCTTTCGTATTTTTTGTGAGCCATGGTGCTGTATTTGATTTAGTTTTTATTGTATGTGCTGGAGCATGGGAATCAAGGATACTTAGGAATTTAGTGTTAAACTGATCTATGGCCTCCTCTAATGTTAGATATTTTAGTTTTGACCAGTCAACTGCTTTTAATTCATTTTGGAATATAGCAGCATCAAAGTTTTTCCTGTTTCTAAATGTTTTATATTTGGGCTGGTGAGGGTTTCCTGCCTTATGTTTTATGATATAGGTTAGACAATGGTCGCTGAGGTCATCAGGGAGAGTACCAGCTGAGTACAGTTGGGGTTGGTTATTAACTAGGATCCAGTCTAGGATACTTTCTTTGTTGGTTGGTTTGTTTATCCTAGTGGGAGAGGTTATGGTCTGTTTAAACCCAGATAGGTTTATATGAGTGAAGGGGGGTCGGAGCAGCAGGGGTGGCAGTCGGTGTTAAAATCACCAAGAACTATGGTTTCTTGAGGATAGGTAGTGGATAACCAGTAAAGGTGATCTTCTAGGGTATTTAGGTTGTTGCCTGGTGGAATGTATGCACAGACAATGTTCAAGTGTTTGTTTTGGTTAATCTGTAGCTTGGTTATGAGGAGTTCCGCGTTACTGAATTGGGGAGGTTGAATGGTGTCTCTATTAACGGTTAGAGTATTTTTGTAAAGGACTGCTATCCCACCTCCTTTCCTTGTAGCACAGTCTAACCAGTGAATATTGTATCCTGGAGGTAGTATCTCATTGTCAATAGTACTGGGTTTTAGCCAGGTTTCCATAAGACACATAATGTCTGGGGAGTGGGTTGCTAGGAGGGCGTGTAGGTTGGGAATCATATTGTTAATACTTCTAATATTTAAGTGAAATGCTAGGAGGGAACTAGTGGGAGTATTCATGGGTAGCTTGACTGTGGGTGTTGTGGTAGGGGAGTGGAGGTTATTGGGTGTGGGTGGGCCAGGGTTGGGATGAATGTCTCCATGTGTTATAAGATTTTAGCGACAGGATATTCTGAGCTTTAGGATTTGTTTATAAGCTTTATATAGTCTTTGTCTTTAGGATTATTTTTTGTGGCTGTACAAGGGTGGTATTTTATAGAGGGTGGTATACTCAATGTGCTGGGGAAGGTAAAGTGTTTGGTTTTATGTGTGAAGTCGTGGGTGTCTGTTTGACCATTTGGGTAGTGAATACCATGGTCAAGTGTTTGTTCGTAGCCAGTGAGATGGTAAAATAGAAACATTATAGGCATTTGGGTAATTAGTGTTTTTTTGCTTGTTTGCATTTTGATAGGGGGTGGGCCAGATTTGATGGCTGACTGTGCTAACAGGGTGTGGAAGAATGAGAGAGAAGGAAATGAGTTAAGGCGGCAGGGTTGCTCAATGATGTGTGAGGTGCTGATTGGTACTTAGCAGGAGGAGAGTGGCAAGGGAGTGGCAAAGTCCGGTTTAAATTTAGCACTAGTGGGGGCGGGTGAGTTTTGGGGGCAGGGAGGGGAGTGGGGCGAGCTGTGCTCAGCGAGGGTGAGCAGGGCTAACACTGAATCTGAGAGTTCCCTTGGGCTTTTGGTTTGGTTTGTATGATTGTATGTAAGCAATGTTTTTGGCTATACTTTAATTTGTTTTATTCTTTTTTAATTTTACACCAATTTTCAGGCTAATTTTAATTGGATCCTAGGGGTAAACTAGCAAATGTAGTCAATAAGGAGGGAGCGAAATTACTTTACCAAATTAAAAAGTAAATGCTTGGGACTGGAACGCGGTGTGAGTGTAAGGCTGATTCAAAGTAGTATAGCCCAATCTAGTGGCAATTGGCTAGATCCCTTCACCATTGTTGTGTGTACTTTTCAATGTCTTTTGCTACAGATGACCAAAATACTAGTACTCTTGCCCTTCTTTTGGTAAATTTGGAACCTGAGTGACCAAGATGCAAAATATGGATATATTCATGTTGTAATAAAGCAGGAACAACAATTTTAGGACATTTGAAAATAATGTCACCTTCCATCAACATCTCATCTCTGTAAGGAAAATATGTTTGCAGTTCAGGTGGTACACTAGATTGCTTCAATGGCCATCTAACATTGAAGAAGTAGTTGAGCTTTTGCAAAACTGGGTCAGTCTTTGTATGATCTCTTAGCTCATCAAAGTCTTGTGGTAGGAAATATTATGATCTCTTAGCTCATCAAAGTCTTGTGGTAGGAAATATTACACACCTCTCAAAGGTGCTGTCAACTCACTGAAGTCTGGTATAAACTTACCTAGTTGACCAAGCCAAGACAATATTGTAGAGCTTGAACATTATCCAGTGCTGATATCTCAAGAATGGCTGCTTACTTGGATGGATTTGATCGCAAGCCAGTGCTAGTAAATAAATGACCTACTTTTCTAACATCTGGTAGTCTGAATTTGCACTTTTTTGGATTGAGCTTCAAGTTCACTTCATGTGCTCTGTCTAGAACTTTCCTAAGGTTTCTGTCATGCTCTGCTTCACCATTGCCTCCAACCAATAAATAATCTACTATTATAGCACAAGGATAACCTGAAAAAATTTGCCCCATTGCTCACTGAAAGACTTCACTTGCAGAATTTATTCCAAGCGGCATCCTAAGGAGTATATATCTTCCAAATGGGGTACTGAATGTAGTCAGTAGTGAAGATTTGCATCACTTCCAAAATGAACTTTTTGCATCGAAGACAGAAAAAAACAGTGGCATTTGGTATTAGGGCTGTGACTTCCTCAACTGTGTGCATAAGATGATGTGGACTCTTTAATGCTTTGTTCAAATCCCTTGGGTCAATGCATATTCTGATTTCATCTGTTCCTTTTTTGTGGGCTATCACCATGGACGAGACCCATTCGGTATGTCCTGTAACTGGATGAATTCAATCTTGCTGCACCATTTTATCCAACTGACTTTATTCTGCATAGCTATTGGAACTTTGTTTGCTGGTCTGACCACTGGACTGATCTCTAGGTCTAACTTCATAGAATACACAACTGGAAGTTTGCCTAACTTGTCATCAAAAACATCATCATACTCTGAGAAAATAGTTTCACTGATGCTAGAACTGGGACATGTGCTTATATGATAAACTTCTTTGGTAAAAGAAAGAAAATTCATTCTCAAACTGTCTCTGAGACCCAATAATGACTGCACAGGTCTTCAGACTACATAGAATATTAAGCTGTAACAGTTCCTAGCCAAATAACATGAAAGCACTACTGAGCCTTCGGTTTGAATTTTTTCATCTCCATAAGCAACAAGTTTCACACAACTGGCCACATTGAGTTGCTCACCATCTCTCACCTTAGCAAATGTGTCTACTGACATAACATTACACTTCAAACCAGTGTCTACTTTGAGCTTGGTGGTTTTACTATTGATCTGGACAGTACAAAACACTTCATTTTTCCAGTAAATCTACTGCATCAACCTTGTCACCAATTACTGATAAACCATCTACATAGAAAGTAGGGTTGCAGCTCTCTATATGATCAACTTGCTTTTGTAAGTGACCCTTCTTTATAACTGTGTGAGGTTTATTTGATTTGCAGAACTTTTGAAAATGGTTCCATTTTTTACACTTGTGGCATTCCTGACCAAATGCTAAGCACATTTCTCTTTTAGACTCATGATTGGAACCACAATTGCATCAGTTAACAATAAAGCTTGATTTGGGTTTTGCTGACTCACCCCTGTACTGCACTGAGTATGTCCTTTTCACTGAACTAGCCTTAGAACTTGCTGGAAGACTATGGGTTTTACCTGCCATACCCACAGGGTTTACAGCTGCCATGTGCTTAGGCCTGCTCCTGCTAGCCACGTGTTGCATGCTGTCTATATTTGCTCTGGAGCCTGCTGAAACCATGCTCTTATGACTTGCAAGCATACTTGTATGCCTTTCTGTAACTTCATGGATTTGACAAATCTCAATAGCTTTGCTCAGTGTTAAATCACTCTCATGAAGCAACATTTTTCTCTCTGCAGCACTATTAATACCACACACAAACCCTATTTTTTAATTAATTAATTTAAATCACCAAAACTACATGTTTTAGCTTTCTTTCTCAGGTCAGTAATATAACCTGCAAAAGTTTCTCCTGGCTTTTGATCTCTTGTATAAAACAAATGCCTGTCTATTGTAACATTTGTCTAGGGGTTGCACATTTCCCTGAATTTGCATTTTAAACACTCAGGGTCTTCCCTTGGTTCAAACAAAAAGAATACGAATGACTCAGGGTAAAAACAAGGTGCATAAAACAGATACATAAAATTAAATAAAATGCAAGTTAACACACAAGCATACGTTTATTCAAACCAAAAATAGAAAAAAATAAAAGTAATTTTTTTTATTTTTATTTTTTCTATTTTTGGTTTGAATAAATGCATGTTTGTGTGCTAACTTGGTGCATTTTATTTCATCTTCCCTTGATTCAGCTTGTACAACAATATGACTGTTTCCCCTTCTCCTTCAAATACTGTTGGTGCATACAAAAATGAACGCTCTCTTTCAATGGCCTCTGACCCAGCTAGGTTTAGCAAAATGAATGCCCTGGTGCATGCATCTTTGTCAGAATAAGCTGCTTGTATAAAAATATCATAGTCTTGCTCAGATATTTTCCAATTCTCTGGAATATTCTGATTCAATACAAGTGGACATCGTCTGCAAAATGCATCTGGCATATTAACATACCAGTGAAGGCTTTTGCAAGTATGTACAAACACACACACACACACACACACACACACACACACACATATATATATGCCATAAATTTATGCCAGTACTTGTAACTATACCCAATAACACAACAAGCCTCTGAATAACTCAGCTATGTGAAATAAGACACCTGGGCACAAGAATACTCTTAAAATCAATGTACTGTGAGAAATCACCTCTTATCAGTGTAACAAACATTTCAAAATAACTGCAGTGTGAATAAACTAGGCAGAAGAAGCTCAAAGTAAGAAACATTTTGAAGTAACTGTACTTTACAAATAAGCAGTATACAGCGATTTACCTTTAGTTGTTCATATTGCACACATGCTAACAGCAACTGGGCGAAAGGCAGTTTGCAAGATTTGCAAACGCCGAATGGAAAAAGGTTTGAATGTGCAATGAGTGAATGCACATTGACATTCGCTCATTGCACAGTCAACATTGTGGGGCGAATTGCACTATAGTGGGAATCAGGAAATGGTCCCTTTCCCCACTGTAGTGCAATCTCGGAGTTAGAATATTAAAGTAGGGGGTGTGGGGGGCCTTGCCAATGAAGTTGGCAAACAGGGATTCACCAGCAGAGTTATTAGCTTTGTGGGTTTGGACCAGTAGTTTATCGGCTGACCATAGGGATCTTAGGTTGCTATATGGCTTAATAATATTTTTAAGTGAGGAGGTATTCTCAGGGTGGTACAAAATTTTGTGCGCTATTAAGAGTTGATTGATTTGAATTAAGCTGGGCAGTTCTAGCCACTCTAGTTGTTTAAGGTTCTGGCAGTGGTGGGTTCTATAGGTGGAGCCAATGGCGAATCTGGCAATATGATTGTAGCTATGGGACAGCTTACCTAGTTTGGATTTGTTGAGGTTTGAGAGTACAGGCGAGGCATATAAAAGAGTAGAGAGTAGGTGTGATCGGGCGATTGCAGTCCAAGCCAGTGGGGTTAAAAATGTATTGTTTCTATACAGTGATCTAAGCTTCTTATTGATTGTCTGTATGGTTTTGTTGACCTGTAGGTCAAATTTGAGATTATTGTCTATGATAACCCCTAGCAGTTTGGTGTGATTATCTAGGGAAATAGTGGTACCATTGTTAGAAGTGACAGACAATGAAAGTGTGGTGGATCTACTAGTGGGAGAGAAGAGTAGAAGTTTAGTTTTATTGGGGTTTAGAAGTAGGCATTGGCATACCTCTCAACCTGGAAACATCAAAAATCTGGACAAGGCCCATGAAAAATAGGTACAAATCTGTATGCTGATTAACATCTAATTTGCATACATAATTATGTAACCCCACCCACTCCAATGGAATTATAGGATACCAACTTTCAAATGCAAACTGAAGAATAGACAACCAAAATATGGCAGAGTCCCCCTGCAGCCATCTCAATGTCCCATTACTTGGCTCGCCCCATTTACCATAGACACTAAATTGTGCATACTGCTTTACTTCTACAATGATTATTTGGATTTTATTTTTACATTTCACAGCACAACAATGCAGAAACACTAATAGACATCTGGTAAACAAAGCAGTACTGCCTCACAATGAAAATAGGCTTGGCATTAAAACTTCTCTGCCCTTGAAACTCACATTCATTGAAACAGCATTGAAACCCACACCACATCCAAAAAAAATGCATCTGGCCAGTGGTGGATAAAGATTACCTTTGGGCTATTTTCAAATCCTTGTCCTCTTGCACACAAAACAAGAAACATACATGTGTTATTTTCTTTGATACACCTTCCTGACTGAGCGCATTTTAAATTTATTGTTTGAACATTTTTCCAGTAGGCTGTACTGTAGGCAATGAAACAAAAAGCATGAACCAAACTGCCCAATTCAGAACATTTCCATCTTAAAAGTTTACTTCCACACCCACACTATAAATAGAATGACAGTAATGTAGGCCATAGGCATCTTGCACAGTGTCTCGCACTTTTCAATTTCATATTTTTTTTTGGGGGGGGACAAAATGTCAAAAACCAAGGACACATTTTAAATATTGCTTGTATAATTTTGTAAAGTTGCTAGAATAAAATGTGTTACCACCATGCATTTCACTGGCAAAATTTGAACCCAGGACCCAATTCACTACAGTCAGAACATACCACTTTGCCAAATCAGCAGCTTCCTGAAACATAGGAAGACAAACTTAATGGCTATAATTTAGTGAATTAATTTCCCACTTCTCACCATAGCTGTCAACCGGTTAGCACAAAAAACCTGGACAAAGCCAATAATGGGGGAATACAAATTCAGTTCTCACTTCTCACCATATCTCTCAACTCTTAGCACAAAAAAACCTGGGCAGAGCTCAAAAGTGGTGGTGGCTAGTGACTTTTGGCTCTTTTTACCCTGTACCCAAGGTACAGGATTTGAGCCTGAGTGAGTACCCCCCCCCCCCACACACACACAAATAAATCCTTTCTGATGGCTTCTCTGTGCAGCAAGGGAAATAAAACACACCAGTCATGACGAGGAACGGCTTCTCTGTGCAGAAAATAAAAACACACACACCAGTCTCGGCACACACTTACCTTTCCTCCGTGTGAGTGAGGAAAATAAAAGAAATCCTTTCTGCAAGGATCACACACACAATGGCTTCTCTATGCAGCAAGGAAAATAAAAACACGCACACCTCAGTCGCGGTGAGGAATGGCTTCTCTGTGCAGCAACTAAAGTAAAAAAACACACACACACCAGGCTTGGGGAAAAGAAATCCTTTCTGACGACTTCAAATAAAAGAAATCCTTTCTGACGTCTTCTCTGTGCAGCAAGGAAAATAAAAACACACACACAATAGTCTCGGGGAAATGAAATCCTTTCTGAATGCTTCTCTGTGCAGCAAGGAAAATAAAAAACACTAGTCTCGATGAGGAACAGCTTCTCTGTGCAGAAAATAAAAACATACACACCAGTCTCGGCATACACTTACCTTTACTCTGTGCAAGCCAGGAGCGAGGAAAATAAAAGAAATCCTTTCTGCACACACTTCTTCTCCATGCAGAGTGAGGAAATCAAGGTAGGCTTCTAAATAAAAGAAATCCTTCTGCATGTAATAAAAGAAATCCTTCTCCATGCAGCCAACAGTGAGGAAATCCAGGCTTCTAAATACAAGAAATCCTTTCCGCACTCACTTACTTTCGGCGAGCCTTCTAAATGAAAATACAGCCTTGCTTTCTGTTCCCGCTCTCGGGAAGCATTTGAACTGTGCAAAGCTTGATTCTGACAGGCTGGTAGCCCTGACGAGCTGACGTCATCACGCACGTGATGACGTCAGCTCACAATGCGCGAAAAATAAAAAAACTTAAAGATAAATAAAAAAAATCTGAAATGAAGGGGTGCCACTCGGAAATCGTGGCACCCCATTATTTGGACCCCAAAACTTGGTAAAAACCGAGTAATTCGGGACAGTTGGGAGATATGGGCATTGGTTGGTGAGCCAGTTCTCGATAGTGCTAAATGTATTTTGGGTTAAGATTTGCAAGTCAGATGGAGAGGTGGCTGAGCAGATGAGAGTGGAATCATCAGCGTATTGAATGCAGGTGGCTTTAGGGATAGCAGTGTGGAGGTTGTTGATAAAAATAAAGAGGAGTAGTGGATCTAGTATGGACCCTTGAGGGACACCAAGTGTGAGAGGTAACTGGCTGGAGAGTTTGCCCTGCCATAGTACCGCCTGCTGTCTACCAGTCAGGTAGGACTGGAACCACTGCATAGCAGGCTTTTTGAGGGAAATAGATTTTAGTGAAAGAATGAGAAGTTCATGGTTTACCATGTCAAAGGCTTTTGATAGGTCAAGGAGGGGGGCAGAGGTTAGCCTATTGTCATTCCTGTTTTGGTTTATGGCAGTAGTAAAGGAAAGGAGGTCTGAGGTGGTGCTGTGGTATGGCCTGAAACCATGCTGGGAGTTGGATAGTAAGTTATTCTGTAAAAGGTATTGCATTAGTTGCTTGTGTACACATTTCTCCATTATTTTGGCTAGTGGGGAAATAATGGCAATGGGTCTATAGTTGGATATGTCTGAGGAGCTACCACCTTTATGGAGTGGGATGACGTGAGATATTTTCCAGAGGGAGGGGATAGCATTTTCGGATAAGGTTCTCTTGATGAGGATAGATATGAGATATGCAATGGCATCTGCAGCTATTTGTAGATACTCTGCAGGGAGGAGGTCAGCAGCCAGGGTGGTAGGTTTTACTTTTTTTAGAAGTGTTTTGATAAAACTAGTGGATATTGGTTGGAAGCTAAATTCTGGGTGATTATTAGGTAGATTAGGCATGTGGTTTAAGTTAGAGGGGGTTAGTTAATTTGCTAGGGATTGGATTGTTTCAGTGAAAAAGTTATTAAAGGCACTAGCTATGGTCCCTGGGGAACTATGGGTGTAGTTAGCCGGGGTTGGGGTGGTGGAGTGACCAGGACAAAATAGTTGATTTAAGCCTGCCCAGAACTTTTGAGGGTTGTTGTGGTATTTTTGTATGAGATTTTAGTAGAAGCTTTTTTTATTCGGTAAAATAGATTTTTTTGTATCATTCCTGAGTTGACGATATTTTAGGTGGTCAAGTGGGGCTTTGGTTGTTCTCCAGCTGGCCCAGGCTCTGTTTCTAGTTTTGATTTTAGCTTTGGTATTTTTTGTGAGCCATGGTGCTGTATTTGATTTAGTTTTTATTGTACTTGCTGGAGCATGGGACTCAAGGATACTTAGGAATTTAGTGTTAAACTGATCTATGGCCTCCTCTAATGTTAGATATTTTAGTTTTGACCAGTCAACTGCTTTTAATTCATTTTGGAATATAGCAGCATCAAAGTTTTTCCTGTTTCTAAATGTTTTATATTTGGGCTGGTGAGGGTTTCCTGCCTTATGTTTTATGATATAGGTTAGACAATGGTCGCTGAGGTCATCAGGGAGAGTACCAGCTGAGTACAGTTGGGGTTGGTTATTAACTAGGATCCAGTCTAGGATACTTTCTTTGTTGGTTGGTTTGTTTATCCTAGTAGGAGAAGTTATGGTCTGTTTAAACCCAGATAAGTTTATATGAGTGAAGGGGGGTCGGAGCAGCAGGGGTGGCAGTCGGTGTTAAAATCACCAAGAACTATGGTTTCTTGAGGATAGGTAGTGGATAACCAGTAAAGGTGATCTTCTAGGGTATTTAGGTTGTTGCCTGGTGGAATGTATGCACAGACAATGTTCAAGTGTTTGTTTTGGTTAATCTGTAGCTTGGTTATTAGCAGTTCCGCGTTATTGAATTGGGGAGGTTAAATGGTGTCTCTATTAACGGTTAGAGTATTTTTGTAAAGGACTGCTATCCCACCTCCTTTCCTTGTAGCACAGTCTAACCAGTGAATATTGTATCCTGGAGGTAGTATCTCATTGTCAATAGTACTGGGTTTTAGCCAGGTTTCCATAAGACACATAATGTCTGGGGAGTGGGTTGCTAGGAGGGTGTGTAGGTTGGGAATCATATTGTTAATACTTCTAATATTTAAGTGAAATGCTAGGAGGGAACTAGTGGGAGTATTCATGGGTAGCTTGACTGTGGGTGTTGTGGTAGGGGAGTGGAGGTTATTGGGTGTGGGTGGGCCAGGGTTGGGATGAATGTCTCCATGTGTTATAAGATTATAGCGGCAGGATATTCTGAGCTTTAGGATTTGTTTATAAGCTTTATATAGTCTTTGTCTTTAGGATTATTTTTTGTGGCTGTACAGGGGTGGTATTTTATAGAGGGTGGTATATTCAATGTGCTGGGGAAGGTAAAGTGTTTGGTTTTATGTGTGAAGTCGTGGGTGTCTGTTTGACCATTTGGGTAGTGAATACCATGGTCAAGTGTTTGTTCGTAGGCAGTGAGATGGTAAAATAGAAACAGTATAGGCATTTGGGTAATTAGTGTTTTTTTGCTTGTTTGCATTTTGATAGGGGGTGGGCCAGATTTGATGGCTGACTGTGCTAACAGGGTGTGGAAGAATGAGAGAGAAGGAAATGGGTTAAGGGGGCAGGGTTGCTCAATGATGTGTGAGGTGCTGATTGGTACTTAGCAGGAGGAGAGTGGCAAGGGAGTGGCAAAGTCCGGTTTAAATTTAGCACTAGTGGGGGCGGGTGAGTTTTGTGGGCAGGGAGGGGAGTGGGGCGAGCCGTGCTCAGCGAGGGTGAGCAGGGCTAACACTGACTCTGAGAGTTCCCTTGGGCTTTTGGTTTGGTTTGCATGATTGTATGTAAGCAATGTTTTTGGCTATACTTTAATTTGTTTTATTCTTTTTTAATTTTACACCAATTTTCAGGCTAATTTTAATTGGATCCTAGGGGTAAACTAGCAAATGTAGTCAATAAGGAGGGAGCAAAATTACTTTACCAAATTAAAAAGTAAATGCTTGGGACTGGAACGCGGTGTGAGTGTAAGGCTGATTCAAAGTAGTATAGCCCAATCTAGTGGCAATTGGCTAGATCCCTTCACCATTGTTGTGTGTACTTTTCAATGCCTTTTGCTACAGATGGCCAAAATACTAGTACTCTTGCCCTTCTTTTGGTAAATTTGGAACCTGGGTGACCAAGATGCAAAATATGGATATATTCATGTTGTAATAAAGCAGGAACAACAATTTTAGGACATTTGAAAATAATGTCACCTTCCATCAACATCTCATCTCTGTAAGGAAAATAAGTTTGCAGTTCAGGTGGTACACTAGATTGCTTCAATGGCCATCTAACATTGATGAAGTAGTTGAGCTTTTGCAAAACTGGGTCAGTCTTTGTATGATCTCTTAGCTCATCAAAGTCTTGTGGTAGGAAATATTACACACCTCTCAAAGGTGCTGTCAACTCACTGAAGTCTAGTATAAACTTACCTAGTTGACCAAGCCAAGAAAATATTGTAGAGCTTGAACATTATCCAGTGCTGATATCTCAAGAATGGCTGCTTACTTGGATGGATTTGATCGCAAGCCAGTGCTAGTAAATAAATGACCTACTTTTCTAACTTCTGGTAGTCTGAATTTGCACTTTTTTGGATTGAACTTCAAGTTCACTTCATGTGCTGTCTAGAACTTTCCTAAGGTTTCTGTCATGCTCTGCTTCACCATTGCCTCCAACCAATAAATAATCTACTATTATAGCACAAGGATAACCTAAAAAAATTTGCCCCATTGCTCACTGAAAGACTTCACTTGCAGAATTTATTCCAAGCGGCATCCTAAGGAGTATATATCTTCCAAATGGGGTACTGAATGTAGTCGGTAGTGAAGATTTGCATCACTTCCAAAATTAACTTTTTGCATCGAAGACAGAAAAAAACAGTGGCATTCGGTATTAGGGCTGTGACTTCCTCAACTTTGTGCATAAGATGATGTGGACTCTTTAATGCTTTGTTCAAATCCCTTGGGTCAATGCATATTCTGATTTCATCTGTTCCTTTTTTGTGGGCTATCACCATGGACGAGACCCATTCAGTATGTCCTGTAACTGGATGAATTCAATCTTGCTGCACCATTTTATCCAACTGACTTTATTCTGCATAGCTATTGGAACTTTGTTTGCTGGTCTGACCACTGGACTGATCTCTAGGTCTAACTTCATAGAATACACAACTGGAAGTTTGCCTAACTTGTCATCAAAAACATCATCATACTCTGAGAAAATAGCTTCACTGATGCTAGAACTGGGACATGTGCTTATATGATAAACTTCTTCGGTAAAATAAAGAAAATTCATTCTCAAACTGTCTCTGAGACCCAATAATGACTGCACAGGTCTTCAGACTACATAGAATATTAAGCTGTAGCAGTTCCTAGCCAAATAACATGAAAGCACTACTGAGCCTTCGGTTTGAATTTTTTCATCTCCATAAGCAACAAGTTTCACACAACTGGCCACATTGAGTTGCTCACCAGCTCTCACCTTAGCAAATGTGTCTACTGACATAAAATTACACTTCAAACCAATGTCTACTTTGAGCTTGGTGGTTTTACTATTGATCTGGACAGTACAAAACACTTTATTTTTCCAGTAAATCTACTGCATCAACCTTGCCACCAATTACTGATAAACCATCTACATAGAAAGTAGGGTTGCAGCTCTCTATATGATCAACTTGCTTTTGTAAGTGACCTTTCTTTATAACTGTGTGAGGTTTATTTGATTTGCAAAACTTTTGAAAATGGTTCCATTTTTTACACTTGTGGCATTCCTGACCAAATGCTAAGCACTTTTCTCTTTTAGACTCATGATTGGCACCACAATTGCGTCAGTTAACAATAAAGCTTGATTTGGGTTTTGCTGACTCACCCCTGTACTGCACTGAGTATGTCCTTTTCACTGAACTAGCCTTAGAACTTGCTGGAAGACTATGGGTTTTACCTGCCACACCCACAGGGTTTACAGCTGCCATGTGCTTAGGCCTGCTCCTGCTAGCCACGTGTTGCATGCTGTCTATATTTGCTCTGGAGCCTGCTGAAACCATGTTCTTATGACTTGCAAGCATACTTGTGTGCCTTTCTGTAACTTCATGGATTTGACAAATCTCAATAGCTTTGCTCAGTGTTAAATCACTCTCATGAAGCAAAATATTTCTCTCTGCAGCACTATTAATACCACACAGAAACCCTATTTTTTTAATTAATTAATTTAAATCACCAAAACTACACGTTTTAGCTTTCTTTCTCAGGTCATTAATATAACCTGCAAAAGTTTCTCCTGGCTTTTGATCTCTTGTGTAAAACAAATGCCTGTCTAATGTAACATTTGTCTGGGGGTTGCACATTTCCCTGAATTTGCATTTTAAACACTCAGGGTCTTCCCTTGGTTCAAACAAAAAGAATACGAATGACTCAGGGTAAAAACAAGGTGCATAAAACAGATACGTAAAATTAAATAAAATGCACCAAGTTAACACACAAACATATGTTTATTCAAACCAAAAATAGAAAAAAATAAAAGTAAATTTTTTTATTTTTATTTTTTCTATTTTTGGTTTGAATAAATGCATGTTTGTGTGCTAACTTGGTGCATTTTATTTCATCTTCCCTTGATTCAGCTTGTACAACAATATGACTGTTTCCCCTTCTCCTTCATATACTGTTGGTGCATACAAAAATGAACGCTCTCTTTCAATGGCCTCTGACCCAGCTAGGTTTAGCAAAATGAATGTCCTGGTGGATGCATCTTTGTCAGAATAAGCTGCTTGTATAAAAATATCATAGTTTTGCTCAGATATTCTCCAATTCTCTGGAATATTCTGATTCAATACAAGTGGACCTCATCTGCAAAATGCATCTGGCATATTAACATACCAGTGAAGGCTTTTGCAAGTATGTACAAACACACACACACACACACACACACACACACACACACACACACACACACACACACACACACACACACACATATGCCATAAATTTATGCCAGTAACTATACCCAATAACACAACAAGCCTCTGAATAACTCAGCTATGTGAAATAAGACACCTGGGCACAAGAATACTCTTAAAATCAATGTACTGTAAGAAATCACCTCTTATCAGTTTAACAAACATTTCAAAATAACTCCACTGTGTGAATAAACTAGGCAGAAGAAGCTCAAAGTAAGAAACATTTTGAAGTGACTGTACTTTACAAATAAGCAGTATACATCAGTTTACCTTTAGTTGTTCATATTGCACACATGCTAACAGCAACTAGGCGAAAGGCAGTTTGCAAGATTTGCAAACGCCGAATGGAAAAAGGTTTGAATGTGCAATGAGCGAATGCACATTGACATTCGCTCATTGCACAGTCAACATTGTGGGGCGAATTGCACTATAGTGGGAATCAGGAAATGGTCCCTTTCCCCACTGTAGTGCAATCTCGGAGTTAGAATATTAAAGTAGGGGGGTGTGGGGAGCCACATCCATGTGCTTTTTGATTTGCTGTTATTTGAACATGAAGGACTGTCGCCATTTTCACTTTCCTGGTTTTGAGTCATTCATATGACCATTCGAACCACTGTGATTCGGCTTTATAAAGGTAAACCATATACAGCACACTGAAACTTTCCCAAAATGGCTGTACTTCACTAAATAACCCTGTACAGTACAATAAACACTCTGTAATGGCGGCACTGTGCAGATAGACACACCCAGCACAAGAAACTTTTCAAAATGGCTGTGTTTTGACTGCACTTTACAAAATAGTTGCACTTTGCACACAAATAACCTCTTCAAAATAAATACATAGAAATAAATATACACTGTAAGCACTTTTACATACTTTGAAATACTTCAAATAACTCTAGTTATGCCCTTAATAGCTTCAATCAAAGCAAAATAGTAGTTTATGCTAAAAACATGCAGTCACCTTGCTTTATTTATGATTAATGTGCCCTTTTTGCCCTTTTTATTATATTCATTTTGCTCTTTTAATCTCTTTTCATGCCCATTATACTTTTCTTGTGCTTGTTTTACTCTAAACATGCTTGTTTTGCAATTTCACAGTAATTCTAAACCATGTATGTGCTTTTCTGATAATTGTTTTATCAAATATCTTAATTTTTAACATTTTGTTTAACTAATAAGCTTTTTGTGCCTCCCATTTGCTTAATAATAGGTTCTATGCCCTTGTAATACTCCTTTTTATCTTTTTGATAAAATAAATTGTTTGTGCAAGTTTTCATTATCTTAGTTCATTTCAGGCCCTTTTCTGTACTCAGTTCACTTAGTTTACCTTCACTGTTAACTCTGTACCTCCAAGCTCTGAAAAGCAGTCTCTGGAATCCCACTTCTGACACCATGTCACTCGTCTGGTCAGGATAAAACAGACAAACATCTGTGGGTTATGTTCAAGCAGCTTTATTATTTACAAACACATCAAGATTGAGGTTTAATAACTTTAACTTAGATAAACTTGTAAACTAACTGGCAATCACACCCATACATGCTCATACTCTGGCTGCACTCTTAAAATGGCACTGAAGCTAGCAAGTGCTTGCTATTTATATGCATGTGCTGTCCTTGGAAACAGTTCTTAAAGGTACAACACACACACTAGTCTACAAGTCAGGACAGTACTGCATAAAAATAACCTATATATCAATGTACCTATCATGGCTGAAGCCCTTTGTGAAACAGGGAGCAGACCAGTTCTGTGTATACCTGCCAGAGCATAGATGCTGCCTACTACATATTTGTGCCATAAATCAGCAGATTTGATCTGTTGCCACCCTTGATTAATGAGTGAACTAGATACTGATAGGCATGGTATAGCATGGTATATTCAAGAGTAGGCATGGAAAACACAACCATCCAGATTACACTTGCCATGTTGTCAGAAGGGGAGAGATCTTGTGGCAGGTCATTTAAAGATAATTAACTCTAGAAAGTATATTAGTACATGTGGAGTATTACAAAGAGAGTCTAGTTCCAGATGAAAATAACTGAACAGTTTGACTGTGACCAGAATCAACATTGACGGCAAGCAACTGCTCAAATATCTGGAGTGTTGACAAATCTTTTAGGCATTTGAAGAGTACAGCTTCAGTTTGGGTCTTAATTTCATGAAAACTAATATATCTTCCATAGTTCATTTATAAGTTTTGTGCAATGGAGATGAGAGAAGGGTCAGCTTACTATTGGCATAAAGTAATGAGGGTTGGTTGTAAAATCAGTGCTCAAACAATTACTGAAGCTTGTAAGCTAAATTAGGTTCAGTACTGAGCCTCACAGAGTATTAACAGAAACTGTGACTAGGAAAAAGAGTTTTTGGTTAACTTTAACTCTCTAGGAAAAGTTATGTAAATCCACTTGAATCCATCTGAGTGCATTGTTATTTATTTTGCTATGCAAGAGTTCATTCATCAGTTTGGTTCACTGAGTCAGGAGGTTTAGTTATGTCTATATAGACTACTCCTATCTACTTCTCTTTGGTCATGTTACCAAGAATGTTGTACATTAAGGTAAAGATGGCTGATTTTAAGCTTTGGCTTTCATGAAAATCATGCTGTTGTTTACCCATAAGGACAGAGCTATCAAGGTCAGAGGAGAACTGACTGTGTACTACTCTTCAAGGGTCTGAGGCAGACAGAAGAGAGAGAGATGGGTTTGTAGGATTCTACAAACTATGCTGCTCCTTGTCATGGCATAAGAATGACTGTGACATCATTCCACACTTCTGAAAGTTTCCAGAGAGAAAGGAGGTGTTAGTGATATGCTGGAAGGTAGAGGCGATAAACCTGTTTCACACATTTAAGAATTTTCAAAAAAACTGTTTATCAGATCAAACAGAAGTACAGCTTGGATTTTTTTCAAAGGTTTTCTAACTTCAGTCAGGTAATTTATTCCAAATGGAATATTGGGATGGAGCCCAACAGATAATCCCTGTTTGTTCTTTGAGATAGTCAAATATTTTAACATCACTATAGGAACAATAAACAAGGCAAAATGTGAAGATGTGTGCAATAGCAGGTGTGGAAATAATGGGCCTGTTATTATAAATCAGTGAGATATCTTTCTGAAATTAGGCCACGCCAGCAATGTTATTAATTTCTTGCCAGGGCCTCCGTGAGCTGCCAAGAAATGTCAACTTGCAGGCCTTCAGATAAGATGATTTTGCTCTGTTAATCAACTTACATCTATTTCTGACTATAAAATAAATGATACAGCTGGAGCGTGAGTGTAGGATTTTGAAGGTGACTCAAGTAGTTTGTAGTTTTGAGTATTTTTTTTTTTTAGTTTGTGAGTTATTCAGGCTGTGGAATTGTGACTAACTAACATGCTTTGTAACTGATGGGCAATAACTGATCTGCAGTGCATTGAGTGAATGTGTACCTGGACTTAGGGGTAGAAAGTGAAACTTCAGAAAAGGACCATCCTAAAATTCTTGTGTCACTGGAAACCAGATGCTACTTATAGGCAGTTCTAGTGGTATCTGTCTTTCAGATGGTTTGAAGCTTTCATTGGTTATGTGATACCTTTTATTAAACTAGCATATATATATATTTTAACCAAGCCATTTTGAGTTTTGAATAAATTACTCCAGAAAAAATGTTAATGTGATCCAAAAATTCTAGTTGGGTCTATGCTAAAATATTTACTGGTTAAGTAAAATGTGAACATAATCATGGTCTAGGATTTATTCTAGAAGTCCTATGTGGCACTTTTTGTTTTTGTTTTTTTCTCTTGGGAAGTAAAATTTAAAACAATACCATTTCTAAAAGGAGATTGTCACATACTTAATATCCAGGCGAAAGCTTTAGATAGTGAAAATCAAGTGCAACACTTAGTGGGATATTCTTAAGTGCTTTATAATAATCATCTGGAAGCAACACATATTACCAAGCTAATGAAAAGCCATACTCTGCACAACTTTTGATTCAAGATCTATCCACTCTTTAGAGAGATAAAGTATTAGTGGAAACTAGATTTGTTTTGCAAAGAAGAATCTAATTTAAGGTTGCTGGTGCTTTGCAGCCTATCATTATTTTGCTGATTTAAGAATATCATTAAAAATAAGAATTAGAAAATAAATGAGAACTTTTATTCTTATAATACTAGGGCAAGAGCTCAGTTCCTCTATACATCGTTTGGTAGTTGGCACAGTGGATAAAGGAGTTGTTAAGAAGCTGCTTCCTGTGACCTGTGGTCCAGAGTTTGATTCTGTCAGCCTCTGTTGTCTATCTGCATGACTGATGAAGTCACTTAACCAGACAGTCCTCTCAGGCTGATCATGACAAAAAGTCCATGGAGATCAGTGCACTCCCCTGGTTAACAAAAAATAAATAAAATATTTCCATTCACTTTAAGTGGTGGTAATAAGTCTTGAAGATGGCATATATTATATGTCTTGGTTGGTTACATCACTTTTATATTTCTACATAACTATGTTGTAAGTAAAACATAACAAAGTGGTCCAGATTGTGTACATGCTAAATAAAAGTGAAACTGCACTAAACCAGTCTGAAATGTAGTAATTTTATCAACAAAGCTTGGAAGGTGGTTTCAGAGAACTGTATACTTGATGCTATATATTCTTGAAAGAGAGTACTTAATTGTTAACTGTCAAAGTAATCTTAAAAGCAAAACATGTAATGAGACAAAAAGTGAAACTAGCTCTAGGAAAATGAAGTTCTGGATGAGGCTGAAATTTCTGGCATGTACATACTACATGTACATTTGTGCTTGAAGGGTTACAAGGTGGATTTTATGACATAAAAGTTCCTAAACCACACTTGTGACACAGTAGCTTATCTGGTGGCATCTGCAATTCATTAATATAACACATAGTCTCTTGGTATTGCTCACAGTTCAGCAATGCACCTTTCCATCTAAGGAACGGGGTTGAGTTTAGTCTCATAATGGTCGCAGGTTTAACATGTAGCTTCATGAAGAGCACTCCTGAGATCCCAGCTGTGTCTCCTATACAAAATTTTGTGAGTCACAAAGAAATGATAACCTGAGTTATAGCCATCATTTCTATACAAAAGATAACATTTTCCACTGTCCGGAACACCTCATGCAGTCCCTTTCATGATATTTTTTCACAAATGCTCTCTTTGAAACTTTCAGCCAATACAGCCAACAATGGAATCAAAGGCTGGTATTTGTATTTCTGGTGTTTGCATTTTATAACAGTTATTCAGGAATAGTTTGGGTTATAGCTAAATGCTAATGTATTGGGCAGGTTATTCGCAATGACTACTGCAAGGAGAAAGCCTATGGAAGGAAATGCCAAATTTCTAAAACTTCTTAAAATAAAAAAAATAATGACTTTAGTTATAAAAGAATGAATATGTTAAAGTGTATAGTCTCAACTGACTTTGGATTTTTTCAGAACTGGTGGATGAGCTGATGGACAGTTAAGGCAAATGCAACAATTCAGAATGAATTTTAAAAAATATAAAGTAATTTTAGATATTTCCTATAGGGTGTCCTTATGCAAACACCCTGATTAATTTTAGATATTTCCTATAGGGTGTCCTTATGCAAACACCCTGATTAATTTTAGATATTTCCTATAGGGTGTCCTTATGCAAACACCCTGATTAATTTTAGATATTTCCTATAAGGTGTCCTTATGCAAACACCCTGATTAATTTTAGATATTTCCTATAGGGTGTCCTTATGCAAACACCCTGATTAATTTTAGATATTTCCTATAGGGTGTCCTTATGCAAACACCCTGATTAATTTTAGATATTTCCTATAGGGTGTCCTTATGCAAACACCCTGATTAATTTTAGATATTTCCTATAGGGTGTCCTTATGCAAACACCCTGATTGTTTCTTTGAAAGGGTTTGAAAAGGGAAGGCAGTAATGAAAGAAATAGGGAGACATAGCAATAAGGTGCATAAAGAAGGAACACATCAAGAGGGTTATGCTTGATGAGGTGGAAAGGAGGGTTGCCATGTTTTTGGGGAGGGGTGTTTCCACTGCCTCATGGTTATGCAGTAGAAGTTCCGATACTGAGTGTGGCTTAGTGGTTGAAGCCGACCAGGGCAGTGAGTCTTACACCTGGTGAAGAAGGTCCTACATGGGTCAAAAGTGCCTCTCCAATGTCCACTCCACCACATTGTCTACCAGGTCACAAAGCTCATCAAACAGAGCTGCATCTGGGTGCCTACAGGACCAAAACCACTGCCCTATCCCTGAGAGGATGTCTGTGGGTGGGAAGAGAGAAAATACTCCCTGACCTGGAAGGAATGTAGTTGGGATGCTCCAGGTTTCTCTAGACCTGTGGAAAAATGAACATAAATTGAAGAGAAAGAAAAAAGAAGAAATGAATATAAAAGGAGAGGGAGGGTACAAAGGCACACAAAATGGGGACAGTAAATTCACTCATAATTTGGTGTTATTTCAGTATATACTTTATTGTCACTGTTTACTTAACATCTAATAAGAAGTGAGAAAATATTCTGCAAAATGTTACTGATAGGCATCTAAGAGATCAGAGATTGATTCCAGATGGGCGGAGGTGTGTCTGACTTCACTCTTCTTCCACCACCAATTCCCCAGCCACACCCCCCAGTTTATACACCACTGTCTCCACAGTCCTCCCACCCACTTCTGACCACCCATTAAAGGTACATGCTGCTTCACTAAACCTGCATCCCACTTGTTGAACCACCTTAATGTGATATTTTCAAACCCAAACCTTTCATACACTTTCATCATCAGCCACACTTAAATAAATACACTAATAACAGTACATCATTTTCAACACATTCACCTTTTCATATACACTCTCTGGTACTCCCCCATCATCACAGACTCCTACCACTTACTTTCAGAACTCCCTTTATACCCTACCCTCCTCAGTGCTTCTCCACCTCACCATCTTACTCCTCCTTCCTTTAACCCACTACTGTATACCATCAGTATCCCCATCTCTTATCCCATCTCTCAATTTACATTTCACTAGTTTACCACAAAGCACCATAATCACTCACTTGAACAGTAAGATATACCCCACTCTATTACATGCTCCATTCTCTACCTACCTGTCACATACAAGTCCAACTTCAAAATTCCTTTACCTCATCTCCTCCAAACCTACCAAATCCCAACAACCCAACCTGAGACTCCCTAAACATCTTATAAATTCACCCCTATGCTACTCATACTCCTTCTCTGAACCAGAAGTGAATCCAACCCAGGTCCCTCCCAACACATAACCCTTCTAATTGTTCACAACACTGCCCACCTATCCTGTGCATTAATTAATGTCCAAAGCATGTCTAATAAATTTGACCAGAAAAACAACTTCTTTACTACTCACTCACCTTATATCATAGTTGTCACTGAAACATGACTCCAGCGTCAACTGCCAGGAGGTGTGTGATGCCCATTATTTGTATTGATGTTGGTCAATATGCCTTTTTTAAAAGTTTTTCAGAGGCTTTGCACTCATCACTGAAAATATATTTGGTTACATTTTTCAGTCTAATCATATCATTCTAGGCACTTCTCTGAACTGCCTAAAGGTTGCCTAGTATTGTAGGCAAAAAGATGCAGCTGATTTTGAAGTAATGGTTTTCTGTCTGCCATGTTTCTCTCACTGTTTACATCTTTTGCCCCACTATCTCAAGCATTAGGTCATTTCATTCTATACTTAAAGATATGTATTTTGTATCTACTCTCCCTACAAAAAAAATATTCAATGAATCCACTCACTAATTAAGTATAATTAAATATTTGTTTTAGGCCTACTGACCTTCTGGCCTGTTTGGACACTTCTTCACAATGTCTACATTTTAAAGGCTACTTCCATGTATGTGCAACTAATGCCACCTCCACCACCTCATCCCATACTCTCTGCTATTTGAAGGGAGGTTTGTTGACAGAGAAGGCAGGGGAACAAGCATAAGGTGGCAGACTAATGGGGTTCTAGGGGTTTCCAGGTAGCAAAAGAGTGACACCCAGGAGGTAGACACTAGAAGAACATTTTCTGCTGGCATTATCTGTGGATCTGCCAAGTTGGAACAAGGGTGCCATAAGCTTTATCTGAATACATTATGCCAATTGTTAGGGACAGAAAAAGTGCTACTACTGGTCCAAAATGAATGTATTCTTGTCACACAGGATGAGTCACAGTATCTTTTTCTAGGTAAGGTTCTTGGATCTTTTGACTCATCATGGGTTCATTCTGGATTTCTCTATCTTGATTCATCCTCTTACACCAATTTTCCCAAAGGCTTTCTACAAATAGCACGAAGTTCCATATAACATAGCTCTAAGGGTCATAAAGGCACACACATCTCTCTGCCATGTTAAGGTCAGAATGTGAGGAGGAATTTTGGTTCACTCACAGAAAAAGAGCGCAGTATGAGCAACTACCTCAAGTGGGCATGTTTAAATACCTTGAGTTCTTGCTCACAAGTAATGGTAACCAGAACTGGGATATTGACTAGTCATCATTTGCAGTGACCATATTACAGCCAACTTTGCACTAGAGTGTTATGAGAGATAAGTCATAGGATGAAGTTCCCTGTTTAACTCAATAACGCAGACAGCACTAATTACACTGTGATATTAATCACACCTGTAGTGGTAGTTGTGTGGGCTGCCATGTCCCATTCAAACTAATGATATTTTAAAAACAGACCACATACACTTTATATTCACTGCATCTTAATTATAGTTCTGGATTTGTGGTATTCAGCATTGATTAAGTACATTAAATGTGAGAAATGACTTAATCTGAGCAAGAAATGCAAAAAGCTGCTTTTCTTGCTTAGCTGAAAAGATTTTCAGTCATTTAATTCCCAACTTTCTTTTGCAAGTGGAGCATTTTGCCTTTAGTGAGAGTCATTTGCTAATAAACAGTTGTAGCATCATCATGGTCTGCCTTGATATTACAGTATTGCTCTTGTAATAGCAAACTAATACTAGAAGGTGAAATTACCAGAATGTTGAATATCAAAATATCAAGACTAGAAGATCAAAGATGGACAATCTCTACATGCTGGAACATCAAAAGTTCAGAATAATGAATGGCAGCAGAAGGTGGTTGTGAGAGACAAAAAACTATAACATTTATTGGGGTTTGGCTCTTTCCCTGCTGCAGTGCAAGTATATATACTTAGCAGAGGGTTTGGGGTGCAGGGAGACATGCTCCCCTGCATAATGTTTTTTTTTTTTTTTTTTGATGTTGTGGGTTTTGAGGTTCTAGTTTTTTAATATTTTGAGTTTGTGATCATCTGGCCTCAATGTTTACACAGTCAACATTCTAGTAAATTGATGTTATGAGATAGATCCTCTACACATCTTACTGGAATGATAGTTTTAATGCCCTGTAGTTAATTAAGTTAATGGGAATAATCTTTGATATAGCAGAAAATGTATTCAATTAAGGTTGCTGATTATTAATAGTTCAATATGTGCTGCTGGCCACCAATAAGGACAATTTGAACAAATTCAGCCAATTATGGAATGCATCCTGTATAGTGTGTTGGGCATGGCAGGTGGTGTAACCAGTTGTATGAAAGAATAATCTGCTAGAGTACTGTGTCAGGTTATTAATGTGAGGTTTCAGTTTAAGTTAATAATCACCATTCAGTATCTGAAATGAAATTATCCCTGTAGGTGAGGTGGGAGGTATCATATACAGTAAGCCAACTTGAGTTTTATAGAATGTGCTGCTCTACACTTATATACTAGCCAGTTTGTATCACTGCCATTTCTGTTAGGAGGAAAGGTAACAACACTACAGCCTAGTGAGTTGTTAACCAACATTAAAATGCCTGTTTCCCTCTAGTTCTAGCCCTTTGACTTGAAAATGTCTGACAGGGAGTAAGCACAGCTATAAGAATACCGTTATCTAGTTTTAACCATGATTCAGTTACAATGATATTTTTAGGTATGAATACTTAATGGCAGGCTTCCAAAGTAGAGTATTTGTTTCTAATGCTGATGGCAGTAAAGAGGGTAATATAAACTGCTGTGTGGGACATATCTGTGTCATTATAAGAAAAAAACAGACATTGGGGAATAATTTAATTATTTTATAAGAAATAAGGAAAATGTGCTCCGGTAGAATGTTATTACTGCAACTTTGTCCTGAGTGCATATCTTGTACATGCACGGATTGCTATAATCATGCATATAAGTTGTTAGACTACAGCTGAGAATATAGATTGAAAAGTACTACTTAGAGTTCAAACAATAAATGCTGCCATACAAAGAAACGAATATGCACAATCTATGATGGAATTAATGCTATTAAATAAACGAAAAGCTGCATCTATACATGTGAAACAGTTATAAGTGTGAGTTCATATATGGCGTCCTCAGCTGGGTCCCATTAACGCTTGCTGAAAGCAATCAAGCAGCCGCGAGCAGCCACCAAAGTAAGTTAAAGTGCAGCTGATTATTATTATGGTAGAATCTGTTGCAGCCTTCTTATCAGCGATCCAGTTCTGTGTTGAGCCTTCCAAGGTTTAATGTGGTAAATATATTCTCTAGTTTCTCTTGCTTTGGTCACCACTTACCAATGTAAAGGCCTTCTACAGGAAGAATTAATGCTGGCACTTGAGCCAAATCACACTGAAATGCAGTCATAACAGAACATAAAACCACCAAAACAGAGAACCCTGGTTAAAAAGCCAGCTCATGTATACCACCAACCACACAGCAGTAAAAATAAATATTTTAATGAAAAATATAACAAAAATAGTTGAGTGCTTTCATCCGTAGTAGTGTGGGACTTCATCAAAGCAAGCAGTACATTCAAAACTCAGCTATTTAAGCAACCAAAGGCAGGAAACATGTATCTAATTAATGAGCAATTGTAATGGTTGGTGGTATAATTATCATTTAGCATTTTGTGATGTCTGCTTTGCCTTTTATGTTGGTAAACTGAATGCCCCCTCCATAAAAGGAGAATTTACGAACATCTTTACTATGTTAAAAACAAAAACAAAAATGAGAATAATGCCTTGTACAAGCATGATGGCCTGCTTAACACACAAAAACATTTATGTTTTGTTTTGGAACAAGTACCTCGGAATCATAGAGGTGGCCCCTGGGGTATTTGGGTAGACTACAAAGAACTGTTATGGTAGTTGTGCCTCAATGCGAGTGAAAAGCCTGGTCACAATGATTGTGGTTCTATTACTAGTTCTTTGCAACTTTGAGCGATTTTAGTTTATTTATGCCACAGTCATTTCTTATTCATTTATTGTTTTGATTATTGGTGTTAAAAATATTTTAATGGTGACATTTCACTGCTTTATTTATGTAATGCATGTGTATACCTTTAAATTACAATAGCTCATTAATTAGGGAAGTGTTTCTCGCCTTTCCTTGTTTAAATAGCTGAGTTTTGAATGTACTGTTTGTTCTGATGAAGTCCCACACCACTAGGGACAAAAGCAGTCAACTATTTTTTATTATATTTTTCATTAAAATATTTATTTTTTACCCCTGTGTGGTTAGTGATATAACCGAGCTGACTTTTTAACCAGGGTTCTCTGTTTTGGTGGTTTTATTTCTTCTGGTTGGTGTGTTGCATTTTCTCAGTTTTATTATAACAGAATGTAAACCAAAAGTGCTCACCTTATGTATGTGGGACCGCTCCTGTTTGACATTTACTGTGTAATTCTGAAGTAAAAGCCAATACCAAAGGGTTCTGGCTGACTAAGTCTGCAGATGACTGCAAGCTAGGAGCAGTTACCAAATCCCCAAATGACTTTGCCATCATGCACAGAGGTTTGTTTAAAATAAATAATAGGTACCAAATTCATGGATTGAAATTAAATGCCAAAAAAAGCATTAGTGTATCCCTTGGGAATTCATCTATCCCTGGGAAATATCACACTGACAATATGCCCCTAATAGTTGACCCAGGTTTTGGGATTTGGGAACTTATGTGGGCAGTGACCTAACTTTTGACCAACATGTTCCCATTGTTGTAAGAAAACCTTTCTATACTGCACAGCTTATTAACAAAGTTAATGTTTCTAAATCTAGGGATGTCATTACCCCCCTTTACTCAGCCCTCGTTAGACCAATCATTGAATATAATGCCCTGTTTGGCATGTATCTGCTCAGACAATTGCAACAACTAGAATGCCCTCAGAGATGCTTTACTGAAAGGATGCATGGCCTACTCAAAGCCCTCTCTTTATACTGGGTATCCCACAGAATGCTAAGTGGTGACCTGTGTCTGGCATACAAAGCATCCGACAACCCAGTGCTGATGGATTTACTGCACATCAACAAGTCAAGTGGTGTCAGAAACACTAAATCTAGGGATCTAAACCTCTTCTGTATCATCAACAGAATGGTTTAAAGAGACAGTTATATCTCGCAGAGGATATTGCTGCTTTGGAACAGTCTCTCCATGTATACAAAACAAAGTTCATTCCTGTCCATATTCATGTGCAACTTGGATCTATGGATGAGAAACAGAAAATTTACCCCAGAACTGCTCCCTGCACTACTAATGTACAGAGGCAGTTCCTAAATGCTTAACCCCATGCATGTGTCCCCTCAAATTGTATATGATATTATCCTAGTTATTCTCATTAGGGGTAATATATAATAGTCATCTATTGGATGGTTAAGTCCAGTCTCTATCCAAATGGGGTAAGTTAATTCAAGCACAAAAAGGAAAACTGGCTAGACTTAAAATTGCCCATGAGGGCAGCTAGTCTAGTACTTACCTGTGAACCTATGAAACTATAGAAGAAATACTAAGAAAAAAAGTGTGCCAGGAACATTAGGACTGAATAGCAGAATGCTACTGAATTTTCAGCCCTTATAATAGTCTAACATGTACCTCTCAATCTGCAGACATTGAAAATAAATAAAAAGCCCCTTGAAATATTCGTACCTCCAGCTAAGAATCTCAACATATAATACAAAATTTGAATACAAAATAGCACATAACTCTTCCTGCTTCCAGTAGGAATGTGGGATTCTACTCAGAACAGAGGATGACAAAAATGATGGAAAAATATCAGCACATTATCAAGGTGACCATGTAAAATCTGTAGTCTTCCTTACTAAACCAGAAATAATACATTACATGACTTTTCATGTTTATTGACTGGAATAATGCTAGGCATTTTCAATGCCACAAGAACAATGGTGGCACTACACAGAAGCATATAGGGGTACAAGACTCCCCTGTGAAACTGTGTGCACACTGAGTGCCCATTCCATGGAATACAACAAATCAAAAAGTGTCTCTCTATAAAAAAAAAAAATCCCGCTTTGAAAAAATATCTCTGTCTGCTCCCTTTGAAAGGGACATTCTCAGTTCCTGATTCCTGTTCTGTCCACAGCACAAGCACCATATTTGACGATTATGGGTGGAAGAATTAAGCAGCAGTATGGGAGAATTGTTCTGCTCACAGTGCAAGATCAGTAGTTGATGGTCAGGAAAATTAAGCAGAAGTACAAATGGGAGAATGTTCTTTTTTTCTATATTATAAAAAGAGAGCCAAAGTAAATTAAATTAAGCAGAAGTACATTCATGCAGACTGCAGATGAAGGGGAGAATGGCGTTTACGGGGTGTGTATTTTTTTCTTCCTGAAGACCAAAAACCAAAGACATCCAGTGTCTGGTGTGGTAAGTAAATGCCTGGCAGCCAGTCATTAATCCCAGAAAATATATCTTTTTTTTATAGTAGAAGAGGGGTGGGAGAATTAAGCTGAAGGAGAGACCATTCTTTCTTTTCCTGATCAAGAAGTTTGTGTCTTTCGGCTTTTCCCGGTTAGGGGTTGCCACAGCGGAACTCCGGTCCGCTAATGATTGGTAGTTGATTTTTACGTGCCGAGTTACCAGCCCTGACACACAACCTTCAATGAAGGCACGCCCATTCATGCATGTATCCATGCAGAAGATGCTCTAGCTGAGAATCGAAACAGACAGCGTCTTACTGTGAGGCGACAACACTACCGCAGCACCACCACCGTGGGATTTTCCTGATCAAGAAGTACTGAACTGAATTAATTAAGCAAAAGCAGTCACTGGTTCATAGGCAATTACTAGGGTTTTAAAACACATTTAAATATACTGCAGATAAAGGATAGTATGGCTTTTACCATGTGTGTGTTTGTTTCTGTACCTGAAGACTGAAGCCAAAGATGTAAGTAAATCATAGCCAGCCAGCCATTAATCCCAAAAATACATTTTTTAGTAGAAGAGGAGCACAGTCTGGTTAAGTGACTTGCTCAGGGTCACACAGTAGTATAAATCACAATGTTAGCGCTTTTGTATGGTACACTGACCAAACTTCATCAGATAAAGTGAATTAAAACACATTAGGCATTTATATACAAGACCACACCCCCACAGTCATTAATTGTTAAAGTACCACCAACATATAAACTGATCAATTAGCTTAAAAATACTATGAACTTGAAATGAAATTCATGTTACACTAAAAAACTGTATATTTTCAAGAAAATATATATATATATGTATATAAAACAATATACACTAATATATATGTATATATGGCTCCACTTCATATCATCGAATTATCATTTCATTGAATTTCAAATCATCGAGACCAAATTGTCGAAAATTCATTTTGTTGAAAACTCATATCATCGAATTTCAAATCATTGAAAACTATAAAGCAACTAGAAATAACATTCCACAAAGTTTTTACTACATTTATGCAGGGGGGGGGCAAGCCCCCCTGCATCCCCCATGTGGGGAGCTCCACCCCGCACACCCCCATAAATAAATATACCAACTCCAAGGTCACACTACAGTGGGGGAAAAAGGTAATTTCCTAACCCCACTGTAGTGTGACCTTGGAGTTGGTGTATTTAATTATGGGGGGTGTGGGGGGGTGCAGGGGGGCTTACCCCCCTGCATAAATGGAGCAAATAGTGTCTGGGATGTTATTTCTAGTTGCTTTATAGTTTTCAATGATTTGAGATTCGATGATATGAGTTTTCGACGATTTGGTCTCGATGATTTGAAATTCGATGAAATGATAATTCGATGATATGAAGTGGAACCGTATATATGCATAAATACATCAAAAATCATCACTATAAATAGCATATGATAATAAAATAATTTAATATAACATAAATTCATACCATATACAAAAAAATATAAAATGTATGTGAATAAGAAAAAAATTAAGAAAAACATTTTTATTATGTATGTATATGGACAATAAAATTCAAAATAAATATGTTATCTGTCCAACACCCTAAGCTTTAATTTATTACTGATTGAAACGGCATCATTTAAACTGGGGGGGACATGGGCATTAAGGAAGTCTCCTTATCTTCCAACCACAATTTCCAAGGGCCCCCTCGATCCCTCTGCTACAGACATATAAAAAAGCTTTCTGACCATAATTTCAAATTTGTGGTGTTACAGCAGATTAAGCAGAGGGATCGAGTCAGCCAAAAGTGCTCTTCACAGCACCCGTAATGTGCTCAGTAATGACTCCTTCTGCAATTTGTATGGTGTTACATGAATTGGTAACATATCTAAATACGATTGTAAATTATTTTTTATAAGACCAGTTGCTCCTACTACTATTGGAACTGTTACTAGGCTATTGGCCCTGAGGCCCTTACAAGCCTAGCCAAGAATTTAGCCCATATTCCAACAAGTCAGCACCCTATGCCACTGTCAAGCAGAGACAAAGGTGGAATCTCAGTGGTATATTTTCTGTTCCCCATCCAGTTATCCAGGTTGTTCTTAAAAAGGTTTAATGAGGTACTCTGCTTTACATGGAGAAGTAGTCTATTCCACAAAAGGGGGAGTCTCTGGGACACCAATCTATCCCACCAACAAGTCCTACTGATGACACAGACCAGGTTGAGGTCACGCATGTAGGTTACTTGAGTGGAGCTTGACTTGCGGATATGCAGCAGTCCCATCAGGATGGGGTCTGAGATTGCTTTGCATGCCAGACAGAGGTCACCTCTGAGGAGTCTGTAGGAGACTGTGCAGAGGGACAGGGCTTTTAGCCTATCTGTGTAGGGTAGATGTTTGAGGCCCTGTATTCTCTGAGTGAGGACTGTGTGAGAGGAGTGTGGTCTCGCTGCTACATGTGCTTTGTGAGGTACATGCCAAAAGGGGCATTGTACTCAATAATCGGTCTTATAAGGGAAGAATACAGGGATGTTATGACACCTTGTCCCTGGATGAGATACCCTTACTAATGAGGTGAGCCATGTAGAAGGCTTTCTGTACAACGGAGGCAATATGGTGGTCAAAAGTCAGTTTGCTATCAACCTGAGTGCCCAAGCCCCTCATGACTGATTGTGTGCTTAGTGCCTTATTATCAATGTGATAATTTGTAGGGACTTCATTCTCCCAAAAAGGGATGATGATGCATTTTTTGGCATTCAGTTTGAGCCCATGGTTCTGGCTCTCATCATTTGTTTGAGTGAGACCCTCTTGGAGGATGTCCACATCACTAGGGGAATTGATGACAACACCCAGTTTGCAGTCATCTGCAAACTTGGTCAGCCATAGCCTGCTAGATATGGCCTGCACCTCTGAGAAATATATCCCAAACAGCAGAGGCCCCAAGACTGATCCCTGGGGTAAACTGCTTGTTACTGGTCTACTACTTGAGGTGGCTTCCCCTATTTTGACTAGGTGGGTTCTATCAGTGAACATTTTGCTACCCATCTGGTAACATATGGATTGATGCCGAGTTGAGAGAGTTTATATATTATACCTGAGTAGGGAATAGTATCAAAGACCTTGTCCAGGTCAAGGTAGGTGGTGTGTACCATCTTTCCCTCATCTATGGCCTTAGTGACTGTCTCAAAGAAGTCAGCCAAATTTAACAGGCATGACATCCCCTTGACAAAACCAAACTGGGTGGGATCAAGTGTCTGGAGGTTGCCAATGTCCTTGTTAATGAGGTCCATGATAATCCACTCCATGGCCTTGCAGATCAGGCTAGTTAGGCTGATGGGACTATGGTTTCCTGGATCGATGGACACTCCACCTTTGTGCAAAGGGATGACAGTAGCTGTCCTCCACTCGACTGGGACAAAGTCGGTACTCAGACTTTGGTTGAATAGAGTGCCTAATGGTGCTGCATGTTCCTGCCTGAGTTCATGTAGGATGCAGCCTGGGATGTTATCGGATCCCATGGAAGCTGTATTTTTTGCCTTTGAGAGGGCAGTGATGACTTGCTCCCTAGAGATAAGGGGAGGGGAGCAGGTACTGGGGATGTCCTGTTTTACTGATCGGGGGAACAGAGGAGTGAAGTTTTCACTGAACCTGTCTGTCAGCAGGTTGGCTATATCTACAGGGTTTGTATATGTGGTGTCCTTGACCACCAGTTCTGAGCAAATCCATGTGCTTCCCTTGAGATTGTGAACATATGTGAAGAAAGCCTTATGATTGTCTTAAGTAGATGTGGCCAGTTTGGACTCGAAGTTTGCTTTGGAGGATTTCACTTGAGCTCTTATTTGCTTGTTCAGCCTAAGGAGAGACTGCTTCTAATTTGACACCTGCTCATTCTTGGTCCTGGACAGCAATTATTTCCTTTTATTATAGAGGTTATTTATTGTAGATGTCTACCAGACAGGTTTACTCTTCTTTGAGGAGGAGGATTTTGTCCTGTTTGGTATTCAATGAATGTTCTAATGCTACTCCTGAAAAGGGACACTTGTGTCCAGTGGGGATGTTCCAAACTGTTAACAAATGCATTACACATTTGTCTTTTTTTTTTTTTTGTTCAAAATTTTTTTATTAAGGTTTAACAATTACATTTGTCTTTTGAATTCCTGAACCTTTTGGATAGCTGCTAATTACTGCTTCCTCTGTTGTATTTGAGTATGAGTCACTGCATGTCTGCTGTAAATTAATGGATTGTCTGATGCATTTTCAATAAATGCGAATTTCAAAGGAAGAGAAGTTTACTGTTGCCCATGCTGTCTGTTTTCAATAAGAGAGTGTTTTGTTTATCAAATGTCCATCTGTGTTTTTGCCGCAGAATTTTTAATAAAAGTTTTAAATGAAATCCAAGGTCATTGTAAAGGTAAAGAAGAAAACAGTATGTGCACTGAGAGGTTTGAACATTTTTTATGGTAGTTGGGATGAAGCAGCTCAGTAATGGGGTATTTGTATGGATGTAGGGGGAGGGGGTTCTAGTCCATTACCCTGCCTAGCACGCCAACTGACCATGATTAAGCTCTGCTGTTATGATTCAGAAACAGCGCATGAGTATTTTTCCTCATAAGTATGCTCTGCCTTTTTGTATTTTTATCTTTTAAACCAGGGGAAAGGGGCAACCCATGAGCACCATCTTTTTAAGTGTCTTGCTCAAAGTCATGCTATAGGCAAATAGAGGTAGAAAGAATCAAACCCCATACCCTTGACTAAAGGAAGCAGCTCAACCTTACTACTCAGCACTAACTGCCAGACTTTCATGCATATCTTCATTTTCTGATAAATCACTGAGGCGTACAGTCAGTCAGTAATGACAGTTATTAGAGTTTCATAGTTTTTGTTCAAATGTTCACAAAAATGAAAGTTGATGCAAAAGCAAAATGTATTAACTTTTTAAGTGAATTAGAGTAGTCTGTCTCATCGCTCACTGATTTTGCAGGGCATCACAGATTACTCCTCATAGTTAAGCCCTGTCCCTTGTTAACTTATTTGTTTGGTAAATTACTAAGGATTACTATCAGTCAGTAATGCCACTCATTACAGTTTCATATTTTTTACTGTTTAGAGAATGCATGTCCATGCAACAATTCTCTTCTGTTAACATTTTATGTGATGCGGAGTTATCTGGCATTTATGATACAAACTGCTTCCTATACTCTAAGGTACAGTGTTTGAATCCTTTCACCTCAATTTGCATTTAGGAAGTCACTTAACCAGACAGTGCTCCCAGGTCAGCTACGAAAACAAGAGTATAAAAGATTAGTCCAGATAAAATCACTTCCACTAGCAGATCTAGGAGACTCTCTCTCTCTACTATCTTCCCTGTGGGAGGAATAAAAATACCTTGTTGAAGTTTCCAGATGTTTATTCAGTTAACCAGGTAGATGGATGAGTGTTCTTGTTCTAATGTTGGTCTGAGCCCTCATTATTTTGGTCACCTATGAAAAGGGACACTTAGTGAATAGGGTTGACCTGATTAATAAATACATAAAACAATATTTAAAATATGCCCTTTTTTGAGCCCTCATTATTTTTTGGTTTTGTCCAGAATTCCTGAGCAAAGAAATTAAGAGATATTTTGAAATGTTCTTTCTAAAATTTGTGACTTTCTTTGAACTTGTTATGGGCTGCAGTCACTAAATAATGACAAACATGTGTGTTTCAAACTTTTGTCCTTCAGAAAAAGTTTGATAAAACAAATCTTGTTGTGACGACCATGCCCTGGCCCAGCAATCAAGAAGCCTCAATCCTCACCACTAACACAAGGGAGGTCATCTCCTAGAAGAGAGGAAAGGACAACTAATACACAAAGTAAAGTACAATTTCCCTTAAGTGCACACAGAGATCACAGTCAGTCTGGGGCTGGTCGCTCCCTTGCTCACCAGGTCCCCAATAAGACTCCCCACTGGCATAACTATAGGGTCCAGATCTCAGCCTAGCTGGGCAAGCTAAAACCTCAAGTACCCTCTCTGTCCAACCAGTGCTTTGTCTCCCTGCCAAGTAGCTGACACACCACACACACACTCTTTGAGATAAGTATTTATACAACTTCACAGACACTCCTGGGAAAGGCTGACACAGATTCTCCAGCTGTGCCCCTTTACCCAGAACATACAGTAGGAATCCCTGCCACTACCCAGCTAATAATATCAGCTAGTAAAAGGCCCTTAAAAGGGTGTCCAATTATTACTGTGCAATATTATTATCCAATGATAATGTGACTATTCAGTCTAGGCTTATTAGAAGGGCTTAGACAGTAAACTCTATAAATATATAATGTACTCTAAAGCATAATTTATCTCTACATAAACCAGCCACAGGTAGGAGGTTTTAAAAATATTTAATAATAAATAATTAAAACACAAGACAATACTACAACACCACAGAGATATCTAAGAGTTCATAGATCACACAGAAATTTAAAAGAATACATTAGGACAGGTCTGAGTTCAAAGAAAAATACCTAATTAATCTTTACTAGCTATAACTATTCCTACAAGAAATCACAGTGCTAAAACTTACATGTGAGCATAAGGCAGAGTGCTGAGTTAGATATCCAAGATCAGAATGTTCCTAGTCTCTTGTGAGAAATAGTATTTAAAAATTACTAACAAACATGTCTCTAAGGCCCTCCCAAATTACATCATTTTTGGCACTTAGTCTGGAGTTCTCAGGCCACAAACTGCATTATTTAGCAATCTAACACCTGCTCAGAAACTTACAACAATATAAGTAATTTCACATGTATACTCTAACAGAAACCAGAGCAATAAAGCACATTCTATATCTAAATTCTGGTCATAAACTTTAGCCTTAAACAATGGGCATGAAACCTTCATCCAGACACATTGGAGCCGAATTCTAACATGAAAGAATCACAACATGCTTCACTGGGCCACTAGAGTGCAATGTTGTCACATATTTTGCAGTTCCACATTTCACAGTATTCTTTTACACTGAAGAAAACATGCCTGTATTTTACATTTATTTACAAATGCCAGAATTATATATCAAATTCTATTTGACTAGGCTGGCAGCCTTCGCCCATCTCTCCCCAATTGTCACACTTGTTATTCTAGCAAATTTTTAAAAATATAAAAGAAATATTTAAAGTCTCTTTTCAATTTTCTAGTTTTGTTCTTGATCCTTGAGCTAAAAAGTTGACAGGGCAGAATTACACTGCACGGTTCTGCCAGCAGCAAGCTGAAATACATTTGTAGGCCATTATTTATAAATGTATTCATTCACTTGATCTTAATCACTATTTGATGAGTATAGTCATAAAAGTGGTTGTTGATGTGTTTGTGTGTGTGTGTGTGTGTGTGTGTGTGTGTGTGTGTGTGTGTGTATGTGTGTGTGTGTGTGTGTGTGTGTGTGTGTGTGTGTGTGTGTGTGTGTGTGTGTGTGTGTGACTCATACCTCTCAACTTTTTAATGCAAGAAATCTGGACAAAGTCTGTCATAATGGGGGGGGGGGACAAATGCCCAAAAATAGGGACACATTTTAAATATTGTTCTTAGAAAGTTGCTAGAATAATAGTATTTGTGCTAGCATGCATTTTCCGGAAAGATATGAAGTCTGAAACTGAAATGCATATGCCATTAATTAGTGACTTTAATCCTTAGAACATCCCAGTGATTTGTCAAAAGAAACACAATTTTTATGAAGAACAGATCAAAAATATGAGGTGAAAATCTATACAGTTGAGAGGTATGGTGTGTGTGTGTGTGTGTGTGTGTGTGTGTGTGTGTGTGTGTGTGTGTGTGTGTGTGTGTGTGTGTGTGTGTCTATGTACATACTTGGTTCCTGCATCTCAGAATAGTTGTAGGGTAATGGGAGAAATCTCTTATAGTAAACAGGAGTATCATAATATGAGCCATGTTCTTTGAGTATGATCCTTGGTTTCCTTGTTTTATTGAATGTTGCCAGTGTGTTTATTATTTAGCTGGGAATAAACCAGACAGTGTGAAGTCTATGAGTTTAATAATATTCTAACCATGAATGCATTTTTAATTTAGCTTGGTTTTTGCAGGCACACATGTTAAATGCACTATGTTTGTACTACAACAGTTTGGCACTAACTGCAGACGGGTAGGTCTGTAAGCTGTTAATGGGCCGCTTTCTATAGTACATGGTTTGATTCCCACAGCCTTTGTTTGTCTTCAGAATGATTCTGACCAAGTCACTTCCACAAAAAGCAGTACTCCTGGAATGCTCCTGAAAAGGGATACTTGTATCCAGTAGGCTGTATCAGACTGTTAGCAAATGCATTATACATTTGTCTTTTTTTGAATTCTTAGACTCTTCTCATGGCCACTAATTATTGCTTTGCTGAATGTTTTTGGCTATGAACCCCAGGAGGTCTCTTCTAGTTTAATGTGTTGCCAGCTGCATTATCAATACATGGGATCTTCAAGGGAAAGGGGTTTACTCTCACTCTGCTAAGTCTGTTTTCAGTGTTAAGGTATACTCTTGTATTTAGCAAATGGCTGTGAATGTGTTTGCTGTAAAATT